>NC_067494.1:49586871-49841871 GCF_947179515.1 Apodemus sylvaticus
ATATAAAGAATTTTAGTCACTCTCTCACACAACACTAATTCCTTTCTTCTCTCCTCCTCTTCCCACTGGTGCTCTTCTTCCAAAAAAAGCCTCCTTGAGGGACAGATTAATAAAAGAATTGTATTTTCTTGACACTTAAAAGACATTCTGAACTTAAGAATGAAGGAAAGCTAAGCCAGACTTGTTGGGTGTGCACCTGAAATGTTGGTATCCAGGGGGCTGAAGCAAAAATATGGTGAGTCAGAGGCCAGTCTGGATTACCTTGTTTAAAAAAAATAAAATAAAACTTTAAAATCACCTAGTCTGATCTTTGTTTTATTATTAAAGGCCAAGCTTATTAAAAATTCTCCACAACGACTTGTATGGTATGATCGCTAGCTTCCTGATCACCTCTCTACTCTTTCTTTTTCTTTCTTTCTTTCTTTCTTTCTTTCTTTCTTTCTTTCTTTCTTTCTTTCTTTCTTTCTTTCTTTCTTTCTTTCTTTCTTTTTTTAAAGATTTATTTATGTATTTATTTGTGTGAGTATACTGTCAGTCTTCAGACACATCAGAAGAGAACATCAGATCTCATTACGGATGGTTGTGAGCCACCGTGTGGTTGCTGGGATTTGAACTCAGGACCTTCAGAAGAGCAGTCAGTGCTCTTAACTTCTGCGCCATCTCTCCAGCCCCTCTCCATTCTTTCTTCCTGCAGTTCCCAGACACGTTTGGGAACATCCTCCTCATGTGTTATATCTCATTCATCAGAATTTATCTTTGTTCATAGGCCTTTCCAAATGGCAGTGGAGACTCATAAGACGATTTACATCAGACTATAAATAGCAAATGTTCCAGGAGCTAATGTTACTTCCCAATGAAGTTACACACTAAGCGTTTTTTTTGTAAACATAAAAATAAATCTCGATAGTCTTCCCAGTGAACAACATCCAACATTTTAATACCTAAAACATATGTTCCTATTAAATAATTGCTATAATGTTGCATGATTTTATCTCCAGTTGCTTTCTTTTCCCTGATGGCATTTTCCCAGCTGTCAGTACACTGTTAATTCATTCACAAACTGACTCCTATATCTGCCATTGATGAAGTGATAGAGAAACAGTTCCAGTTACTGTTAAGCCTCAACTCTTGCAGAAGCAGTTTTCTGAGCCCTGGCTTCTTGTTGCCTGTTCATTATTTCAATAAATTCCTTAACACACACCCACACACACACACCCACACCCACACACTTTTTTTTTAATTTTTCTAAGACAGGGTCTCAGTGTGTATATAGCTCTGGTTAACCTGGAACTCACTAAATAGATCAGGGTGGCCTCTAACTGAGTTCCACGTGCCTCTCAAGCCAGCACTCACCCTTATACTGATTCACTTTTCCTTTCTTTTTCTTTTTTTTCTTTTTTTTTTTCTTTTTGATTTTTTTGGATTTGGTTTTTTCAAGACAGGATTTCTCTGTATAGCCCTGGCTGTCCTGGAACTCACTCTGTAGACCAGGCTGGCCTCAAACTCAGAAATCTGCCTGCCTCTGCCTCCCAGAGTGCTGGGATTACAGGCGTGCACCACCACCGCCCGACTTCTTTTTCTTTTTCTTTTTTTTTTTTCTTTTTCTTTTTTTGAGACATGATTTCTCTGTGTAGCCCTGGATGTCCTGGAACTCACTCTGTAGACTAGGCTGGCCTCGAACTCAGAAATCTGCCTGCCTCTGCCTCCCAAGTGCAGGGATTAAAGGCGTGCACCACCACTGCTCACTTTATCTTTCCTATTGCTGAGTAATGTTAACTCCTTACAGTTTTAATCTTTCCTTGTTGACTAATGACACTGAGTTCCTTTCCATATGTGGATTGATCAATTGATATTTTATGAGGTCCCTCTTTAGTGTGTCAATGTTCCTGTTGTGACCTATCATTACTAACTTATAAGGTTTATGGGAAGTGTGTTTCACTTCTAAATGACTTTTCGTATACATTGCTTTCTACTCTTTTAGCTATATCTTTTGACCAACAGAAGTACTCATTTTTAATATCATCCATATTGGCAATATTTGCTAATCTTCATTAAATGCATTCTTCATAATGATGGTGAGAAAATCTTTGCTTGAAGATGTGATAAGTCAGAGGGATCTCCAAGAATTTGGAATCAAATATAGGAAGAAGGCAAGCACAGAGAGATATGGGTGAGGACATACTGTGCACCATTGGGCTTTCTGTGTGTATTAGGTGACTTAAATGGAGAGTTGAGACAAAGAGCATATCTGAATTAGGTCTCTCCTGCCAGTCTGGTTCTGTCTCTTTCTATGAAAGATTTAAGGAATAGCTGACATACACTCAGTGACAACTTCTGGGTCTGAGGCTGAGCTGTGGCATTGCAGTGTACCAGGAACTGCTTTCACTGCACACTGAAGCTGTAGATATAGAACAAAGCATCATTTTCATTCAGAGAAGAAAAGGAGCCGGGCAGTGGTGGCGCACACCTTTAATCCCAGCATTCTGGAAGGCAGGTAGAGGCAGGCAGATTTCTGAGTTCAAGGCCAGCCTGGTCTACAGAGTGAGTTCCAGGACAGCCAGGGCTACACAGAGAAACCCTGTCTTGAAAAAACCAAATCCAAAAACCAAAAAACCCAAAAACCAAAAATGAGAAAGAAAAGAAAGAAAGAAAGAAAGAAATCACATGGCTGCTTCCTTCCTCCAACCAACTTTACCTTCATTGTTTGGGATTAAGGGTGTGTACTAAGGGTGTGTCTGTATTCCAGGCAGAGGGATGAAAAGTACGTGCTAAGGGTTGAGTCATCCCACAGCTAGAAACAAGACTTTTCAGTAAATAAAAGTGATAAAATATCCTGCAACACGTGGATCAGGCTCACAGAACTCCTGAAGGGTGAGCTAAATCAACTTGTCCTTACAGACTAACCATCATAAAGAATTTTGGTATGGCAGTTGAGAACACACAATAATACATCCTCTGCAAACTGTATTCCAGGGAATTGTATGTTGGACTTGTATTGCATATAGAATAGAGATTATCTTCCGGGACACGTTTGGACCCGGAACTCTTATGTAATGCTGGATTACAGATGAGTTAACGCTGAAATGGAAATTATGAATGGAAGGAGTTTAGTTGTGGGACACTAGTTCTAATCTAACTAAAACCTCACATCTACGGATTAGCACTACTCTCCACTCCTCCCTCACATATCCCCTCAAAACCATTTCCACCTTTGACTCTGTGCTTTTTATTATTTAAGTGAATTATAAATTGAACCATAAAGTATTTGCCATTGTATGATTTGCCTCTCTTGGCATAATGTCTTCATAACTCATCCGTAGGATTTCCTGATTTTCCTAAGACTGAAAAATATTTACTGCATGCGTGGCACATCTACTTAGTATATTCATTTACCAGTGGCCATCTAGGCTCTTTCACTGTGTGGCTATTTTAGATGCTACTGAAGTGAAGAGTACTTAAATTATTTCCACTCTTCTGGATAAATATCCAGAAGTGATATTGCAGGGTCATAGAACAGTTCTAATCTTTACATTTTTCTGAGGAGCTCCCACATGGCTGAAGCACGGCCCGCATCAGTATCAGTACCGCACTAATAACAGTAGCTTTGGGGGCACCTGGATTTGAGATGAGGCATATCAGCAGCCTGTCACCTTTCATGTTATGCTAAAGAGCATCAACAATCTTGTTTCCCTGGTAACTTCTCTACACGGGCACTGTGCAGAGCTTAGCTAAGATGATGGCTGCTCTGCTGGCTGTAGCTACCTCCTTAGAGTACTAAGTCCTACCGAGACTAGCAGACCCACAATCTCCAACGACAAGAGATGCCTTGATCCAGGTGCACTAGTTGGTGTGTCTGCTTCTACACCATCATTTAAACCTCATTCTGAGGTTTGCTTCCAGGAAGAAAAGTCTATCATCTCAGACTCCCAAGTGGGCAGAAAGGAGAGCAGATCTCCACCAAGGACAAGAATCCACTTTCCATTCTTTGGACTTGCCTCCGTGCATACCATAGGCAATCCTTATCCCTAATCGCTGCAGCTATCATTCCTTGTAGGTCTTTGCTAAAACCCAGGCCATCGAGTCACACCAGTTCCATTGGTAGACATTTTCCAGAGAAGGAGGGGGTTGTCTATTCTTTTACCACCGATGGCAGAAATTCTTCGTGTATTTCAGAGCTGTAGTGGCTATTCCTGGTTGTCAGCTTGACTATATCTACTATTGATGAACTACAATCCAGAATTGGAAGGCTCACCTGTGGTCCTAATCTGGAGGCTGGGAGATACAAATTTCTGGCCTGGATCTTGACATGGAGATCATGAGGCATAGTGGATATGAATCCCAAATAAGACTGGGAGATCTCTGAGTTCAAGGTCATCTGGGACAAAGCAAGTCCAGGATCTAGGCATGGTGGCATACACCTTTAATCTGGGCCACACCCCCTGCTTGAGACTACATAAGGACTTTGGAAGCAGGAGGATCTACTCTCTCTCTCTTCTCTGCCTGCTTGACTTGTGGAACTGAGCAACTGCTAGATCCTTGGACTCCATTCACAGCTGCTGCTGAGCATTGCTGGGAGTTGGACTACAGACTGTAAGTCACCAACAAATTCCCTTACTATATAGAGACTACTCATAGGTTCTGTGACTCTAGAGAGCCCTGACCAATACGAGAGCTAATTTTACCAAATACATGGTTTTGATAATTCTCTGAGTTGCCTTTTCGTAATTGTGGTTTCCTTGGATGTGCAAGTGCCTAGCAAGAAACTGAAAATGTCACCATTTTTATCCTACATGTATGAGCTCAGTATATTTATCAGTCATATGTCAGGTGTCAGGACACTTTAAAAGCTCTATTTCTATTGTATATGTCTGAGTGTTTGCCTACATGTATGTGCCTAAGTCATCTGAATGCCTGGATGCTGGAAGAAGATGTTCGATTCCCTGGAGCAGGAGTTACAGATGCTTGTGATCACTTAGAGAATGGAACCCAGGCCCTTTGAAAGGCCAGTAAATTCTCTTACCTGCTAAGCCGTCTCTCCAGCTGGGTCCATGCCAGGATCTTTTAAAGATATTATTGCTATGATTAGAAACGGTTTTTTGTTTTTTGTTTTTTTAAATCCCTGCTGCTGTTGAACTCCAGTTCTAGTATGGAGAGATAGACACTAAATAAATAAACAAATCAAATCCCCAGCAGGAAAGGCAGTGAGTGTCCTAACACCTTAGAATTACTTTAAAATCACTCTAAAAACAGAAAAGTGGTAGTAAGACAGGTTAATGGCAACACAAAAATCTTACTGGTAACGGACATGCAAGGCTTCATTATACCGCTTTCTCACACTCACTGGTTTGTGATCCGCTAAAGCAAAAGCGAACGAGCATGCATAGTGTGGTTAGGGAAGGCCGGCTGAAGGACCTGGAGAAACATTGTAGACAGTTACTCGTGAACTCAAACATTCAGCGACAGTGACATATCTCCATATGCCCTCTCTCCTGTTTCGTGAGTATCTCCCACTAGGAGAGGTAAAGAAGGAAAAATGAAAATTTAAGGCAGTCCAGGAAAGTCTCTGAGTGATATATTTGCTGCCCTCAAGGTTCGGATGAGATGCATGAAGATAACTTCTATTATCTGCGGACCCAACCTTGGTAGTTAGTTTGGATGTATGTAACTGGGGTACTGGAGTACTTTTTGGAAATGCAGCACATTTTTACAGCATCCCTGCATTGACCGTTTAGAATGCATGCATCCTCCTTGAACAACATCTCTGCAGTCTTCACTTCTGCGCCCACAATTCACTGCTGTAGTCGTTTCCTCTGAGTGAGAACACCTGTCCTCCAGATCGCTCTAGCATTGGTTACCGGTGACTTCATTTGCTATTTCCTGTTCTTCTTATACCGTTGTCAGGAGGAAGCATTTCATAGCCTAGGCCATCCACTTACTGCTGAAAGTTACAGCCACTTTGGTCTCATGCCACTCGCGTGGCTACTTTGTGCTTAAAATTCATCACAATGTAAACATTCTGTGACCAACCTATCCCTATCTGTCACTTGATGCCTTGGCGACTTCGTTTTCCTCCTAATTCAGTCACTTCTGTCAGGAGCCACAATGGGACAAGCTAACAACTAGCAGGTGATCATCCTGAAACGGCCTGCTTCAGATTATTATATAATCTGCGACAGGTGCGCCCTTCTCAAGCAAGGCTGTAAGGGATTCCTTTTAGGAAAGATTCCTGCTGTCAATATGCGTTTCCTGTTATGGCTCCTGACATCTCTTCCCTCCAAATAATGTAAGTGAGACTTCTGTTTTCAGTTTTTTTCCTAATATCAATGTACAGCTTCTATTCTTCAATGTAAGACATTTCATTCTCTGATCAATTCTCCCCCATATAGAAAATTTGAGCACCTCCAATTCCTTGATATTCTCTCTAAGCTCTACCCCGACCCTCCCCATTTCCCTTTAAGCAGGGGAATTAACTTATTTTCTTTTACCTCATTGAATTCTGCCTTTTGAAAAGCTCAAGGCCTTTTCTTTTAAACTCATAGCTCAGTATACCATAAATAGGATATTTAAAACAAATGATAAAAATGTCAAAATACCTTTCTAATAACGAAAGTTTTCTTGCATGTGAAACTTTAGTTTCAGCTCTACCTTGCTTAGAGTGTAGAGTGATTATTAAGAATTCGTGTGAACTGGGTGTTGGTGAGAAAGTTCAGCCCTAGCTTTTGATATGTTAAATGCAAGCAGAAAGACGTGGGTGAAACCTTTTCACTCCTTAGGTTTGCAAGACAATTATCTTTCTACAGGGGTCAAAAAAGTCAGCTTGGAGTCTCAAAGATAATCACTGTCCTTTTCGTGTAGTTTCTTTTGTGTGGTAATCCTCGGCTGGCTTTTGTGCAATAAACTCGGAGCCTGGGGGTAGGAAGGCTGCAAAGAGGAATTAAAGCTGTCAGTGTGAATTGTGAAATATCCTATAAGCCATACCGAGTTTTGAGTCGCAACTTCCATACAGATTTTCAGTTGTTTTAAGCAAAGAAGGCAGCGTTTCTTACTGGCCCCAGTCATTTCTGAGGTGGGGGAAGGAATAGCAACAAGCAGATAGACCACCATGGGAAGAGATGTGGGGATGGACAGGAAGGCAGTTTCTCTGTTAAAGTTCTTTAGCAAACTAGGTCAGCCAGGTGGGTATGGGTAAACATTGTGGTTAGCACCCCTTTCCTTACAGTCGAAAGTTAGATGCACCTCAGCCAGCAGGGCAGGGGTTTCTATCACCTCTGTGTCCTTACTGCTCAGAATATCTTTAAAACCAGAACCAACTAACTAACCAAAGAACCAACAACAACAACAACAACAAAAAAAACCATTGTGTTTTTAAACATATCTAAGCAAATTTCTTGAAGAACTGTCTATTATTAGGATCAACAGCAACAAAATAGCCTTTGTCTCCTCGTAGGGATTAAGTATTAGAAAACGAAGAGAAAGACAGAAAAGAGTGTAGAAAACAAATGGAGGGGAGGGGCTTTTAGAAACATTCTGATTTCATCTTAGAGGGGTTAAATAGAGCCCAGCAGGTTGATACAGTTGGTTAGTCCCAGTATTTGGGAGGCAGAAGCAGGAGGATCTCTGAGTTTAAGGCCAGCCTGATCAATTATTGAGTTCCAGAACAGCCAGGACTACATATAGAGATCCTGAGTCAGAGAATAGTAACAAATGATTAGACTCAAGACAAACAGCAATGGCTACAGTTCAGAGAATAGTAACAAATGATACAGTTCATACTAGTAACAAATGATTAGACCCAGGGCAAATAGCAATGGCTACATTAATCCCTTTGTATGACTGGGGCATACAACTGCTCCCCCACCCCCCAACTGCAGACAGGGTTTCTCTATGTAGCTCTGGCTGTCCTGGAACTCACTCTGTAGGCCAGGCTGGTCTTGAACTCAAAAATCCACCTGCCTGCTTCTGCTTCGCAAGTGCTGGGATTAAAGGCATGCATCACCACTGCCCGGCTATACAGCTGCTTTTTGAAAAGAGATGGAGACTATATGGACAGGGGTTTTGAGAGAAGGTAATGAGTTTATTCATAAACACAATAAATCTAATGTGCAGAAAGTTCAAGTGGAAAGTTCAAAATGGTGTTTGGAAAATCTCATTCCAGACCTCAGAAAAAAGTGAGAGCGGAATCGGGGATTTCGGAATTTGTGTAAGGCCCAAGGGACATGTGCTTTCCCTTCACAAGTGTGAAGTGACTATAAAGTCACGAGTAAGGCTGAGTGAGGCATGCAGGAATCTGAAACGTAGGGAAAAATACAAAGATCCTAAAAGAAAATAGGAAACGAACTTGTTAGTTACTCTTGGCCTTGTGTTTGTTCTTTCTTTGGTGGTTGCACAGATAGCATAGATGACGCCTTCAGATTTCCATCTTTCTCTCAGCGATTTCCATCCATAGAGGTGTGTAAACTGTTGCAGGTTAATAGAGGGAACAGACATTCTGACATCTGCACCCAGAAGGCTGCTGGGGCTGTGGAAACTCTACTTTCCTAAGAGCCACAAACCAACAACCACACTTCTTTTCCTATTTCTGGTTTTCGTATTCCTTACTTTACAGCTTTAGAGTGGGAATCACATTGTATTATTCAGAATATTTAAATAATGCCAAACACATTTTTGGAGGGGGAGGGGCAGAAACTTCCAAGTTCATCACTATCTGCCTATCCACCTGTGTGCTTGTTTTTTACTTTTTTAAAAAATGTTTTTGTTACTGTTATTGTCCGTTGCTTTAGTCTGTCAGAAATCAGAATTTTGAAGCTGCAACATAAATTCACTTTCATCCCAAAGTTCAACTGCTTGATTGACTAATTCATTCATTCCTTTAGCAACTTTTAAAAATTAAATTACAAGCTGGGCAGTGGTGGGGCATGCCTTTAATCCCAGCCCTTGGGAGGCAGAGGCAGGCAGGTGGATTTCTGAGTTTGAGGCCAGCCTGGTCTACAGAGCGAGTTCCAGGACAGCCAGGGCTATACAGAGAAACCCTGTCTCTTGGAAAAAAACAAACAAACAAAAAATAAAAATAAAAAACAAAACCAAAAAAACAAATAAAAAAAACCCCAAAGAACAAAAAAAATTCAATTCACATATAATAAGATCATTACTTTAAGAGGCTGGTTTTAACACATCTACAAGAGGCAACTACTAATGCCCATCATGCACCGGATTTCTCCTTGGTTCATATACCTCGATTCAAACTTTTAAAATCAGACAGTCTGGTCAGCAAACATCTCCTTGGCCCCACGTTGCTGATTTGTGAACATCTGTCTCTGGCATGGTTGGACAGGTTAGAGAAAGCCTTGTCACCAGCTAGAAGCTGAGACCATCATGGTCTAGGGTTGTGAGGGACTCAATCACCTGTATTGTCTACCTCCACTTTCCAGAGCAGGGAACCCAAGAGCAGAGAGACTCGACGATCAGCTCAAAGGCAAATTCAGAACAAAACCTTTACATTCTTATCAGATGCTTTCTTCCTTGTGGGGAATCAATTCTCCATAGAACTCAAGGTTCCTTTATTTTATTTTATTTTATTGTTTTGAGACAGGGCTTCTCTGTGTAGCCCTGATTGTCCTGTCTGTAGATCAGTCTGGCCTTGAACCCAGAACTCTGTCTGCCTCTACCTCCTGAGTGCTGGGGATTAAAGGTGTGCACCTCCACTGATCTGCAGGACTCAGGAATCTTGAAGGAACTTGCAAGACAATAGCTGAGTGGCTGATGGAAAAGCCATGCTGTTCTCTCCTGGTAGGTGGCACACTGCGGAATGCAGAGAAGAACACTGTAAGACTGAGGAGAACTATACCAGTTCCTCATTCTCTCTTTGAAGCCTTATTTCCGTCCACAGGATTCTTCCCTTATGACTTAATTACCTTTGTATAGGATCTGTATCTGTGACTGTATCTTAGCATATGAATTTGGGGTATTCATACCAGAGCAACATGGAAGATCACGGGTTATATTCTCTGGTATAATTCTTTTTGTATAAATCAGGTATAAATCAGTTCCAGACCAGTTCTATCTTTTTCTTGTTAAAAAATTCTACATCCAACCACAGGACACTTTAAAAAAATAAAGATCGTATTAGGCAAGGACTAGTAGGTTCACAGTTCTTGCTTCTTCTCAAGGGCAATCTAAATAGATATTTTTTAAAATTCCTAAACAAAAGGTAACTTGGAATGTTACCACACTAAGAAATTCATAGAAAGCTGTCGTCAATATGCCTTAAACTTATTTTGCTCTTCCATTGTAGCAATGAGGCTACATCAGGTGCAGACAATGTTCTACTCTTTTGTTTATTTCCTAGGGAAGCTGGTCTTTAAGGTATACTCAAAAGTACCTGATAGTGCTAACAATATGCAACTAGGTTGGGTGGTGATGATGTAGACACTCAAAAGATCAAATGTCTTTCTTTGAAAACTTCTGGTACAATTTCGACCACCTTGGGACACCAACAGTAATCATCTACTATGGTTGCCCTAACAGAGTATCACAGACTGGCTGATTACAAAACTGAAATGTATCCCTCTGGTTCCTAGAACCTAGAAGCCCAAAATCAAGAGGTCATTAGGATGGTGCTCACTTTAGGCTTTGCCCTTGGCACCAGATGGCTGTTGCCCTGGGTCATCCTGAGGGCTCAGGTCTCAAAAGTACAACAGCTCAAACTATATTAGGATTTACCCTAAGGACGTCGTTTAAACTTAATTAGCTTTCCAAGGGCTGTTTCCACAGAGAGTCACATTCTGAGGTAGAGGGGATTAGGACTCCAATACATACATTGGTTTAAAGGACCTAATCCATGCACACTTTGCAGTGACACATTCCAGCTCTCCAGAAAGAAAGTGGCCCCATTTGATAATCTCTGCAGCAAATTTCTCCCACATGGCCAGTTATAAACACGATTTTGCCAAATGCAGAGTTCGGGAGAGACTAGGAGCCCACAACTCCTTTCCTGGAGCTACAGTGGCCATAAACAATGACAACACAGACACACAATACTTAAAACAAATATCAATTGTTGGCAGGCTTTTCTGTGAAGAACTAGGTAGTTCATGGATCTTCTAGATTATGTACTATAGTTTTAAAAAGCAAAGATGAAGGCAACCCCGTTTTTGAGACTCCTCTCTATTGCAAGGAATATTACTGAAAATCTTGCTTGTTTGCTTTAAAAAAAAAAAAAACCAAAACAAAAAAGAACACAGATGAAACCCATTGGTTCATACACCTCCCTCTCCCCCCCAAATCTCAGTTTACAGTCATCTTTTTCTAGTGACAAGCAGTTGGGGAGTTCTCGCTTGCGCTTGCTAATTGCTTCTTTATCCACCTTCAAGCAGCCGGCTTTATTCCCAGTGCTTTTGCTCCTAGGTGCAGGAATCTTGTGCACCGTCTCACACTCAAGGCTGGTCATGGTGACACTACTTTTATCTCCTTGCAAACTGAACTTGCCTTTCGGGGGACCAGTCAGATAGCTCAATGGGTAGAAGTTCTTGCTGTGTATTCCTGGATACTGAGTTCCATCCTTGGAACCCACAGAAGGAGGAAATAATCAGGTTCTTAAAGTTGTACACACACACACACACACACACCTTATAACAAGAATGCAATTTGAACTTTTTGTTTGTTTGTTTTGTTTTTTATTTTTTTCGAGACAGGGTTTTTCTGCATAACTCTGGATGTCCTGGAACTCACTCTGTAGACCAGGCTGGCCTCGAACTCAGAAATCTGCCTGCCTCTGCCTCCCAGAGTGCTGGGATTACAGGCGTGTGCCACCACTGCCCGGCTAGCAATTTGAGGTTTAAAAGAACGTGCCACCCAGTTCCATGGAGTGCCGTTAAGCTGCAGGCCTCTACAGGAATCCAAGCACATCACCATTCCAGCAGAACTAATTTCTTTCTTGGCAGCTGTCAGTCAATGACAAGTCTCAGCAGCGGAAGCGGGGCCTGACCATCCACCCCGCCCATGTAATATTTTCCTCCAAAGACAGTTATTTTTTCTTCTGGAGTTCCATATTTGGTTGTTTGAAAATTTGTCAGATTTGTAGCAGTGTGTGTGTTTCCTTTCCAACAATGTTTTGTTTCCAGAAGACTTCTTACACTCCTAACTCAATGTCATCTTTCACCACTGGCACAGGGCAAGTTGTTATAAAGAGCAGGCCGAGAGAACAGATCATAAGAGGGAGCTGAGGTCTCGAAGCTTGGTTCCTCTTAAAGTCGAACGTCAGAACCCTAACTTCTAAGGTCATTGTTTTGAAAGGAGCAGGGGATTATGGGAGATGTGGACGCCAACCTTGTGAAGGAAAACAGTGGGATGGAGAACAAGGCGCAATGGACTCCTGGTGGTTCCCTGAAGAGCCCTACATGGCTCCTGGCACACCTGGAGAGACCGCAAAAAGAACTGAGGCCAGGGCAGTAGTGGCCGAATGCGCCATTTTCACGAAAGTCCTCACAGGTGATGATACTGCCTCCCCACTCCTGAGTTATCTCATTAGGCAGGGCTTTCATTGGCGCATTACATAGTGAGATATGATTGGCCAAGGATTTAGGGGCTTGGGATTGGCTCAAACACTGTGTATGAGTTCATAAGCTGGGTAACGAACTCAGGTCTGCACCCTGGCCTCGAGAGTTGGGTTTCCTGCGATTTATCACGTGGCTCCCTCGGACCTGTTCCCACAGGGGATTATTCCCCTTGATTAGGATAGTTCTCTTAAATAAAGAGGCTGGAACTAGTTTCTTCCTTATCTCCTAGCAGGGCATAGCAGGAATACATGAGCTACCAGGAAAGAGTACCTTCATCAGACACTGATGAGCCAGTAACTTCATCTTAGACTTCCCAGCCTCCAGAGACACAGGACATGTCCACAGGCTGCCCTGTTTATAATATTTTGTTATAGTAGCCTTGCAAAAAAAGAGAAAGATTCCCCCCACCCACCCATTCTCTTACACTTAACATAGACCACTTTTTTTTTCTTTCCTTTTTTTTTTTGTTTTTGTTTTTTGGTTTTTTTTGGATTTAGTTTTTCCGAGACAGGGTTTCTCTGTGTAGCCCTGGCTGTTCTGGAACTCACTCTGAGGACCAGACTGGCCTTGAACTCAGAAATCTGCCTGCCTCTGCCTCCCAAGTGCTGGGACTAAAGGTGTGTGCCACCATTGCCTGGCATCTTTACTGTTTATTATGAAGTGTATTTCTTTTTAATTTTTAAAATATTTTAAGAATTAAGCTATATGGTGTTTTGAGTGAGATGTTCCCCCTCCACCCGCCCCCATAATCTCAGGTATTTGAACACTTGGTCCCAAGTTGCTGGCACTGTCTGGGTAGGTTTGGGGTTGCCTCCTTGCTGGAGGTGTAGAACTAGAGATTGGTTTGGCATAGGCCGTTCCCTGCTTCCTACTTGTTTAAAATGTGAGCTCTTGGCATGCTGCTTCAGGTACAGTGCCATCACACTTCCCTGCTTAATGGTGAAGAACTCTTCTCCCTCTGGAACGGGAAACCTTTGTTTCCCATTGGCTGGCCTTTGTTGACATTTGGTCTGTTGCTATGCATTGTGATGCTAAGTGCAGATCCCTAAGACCTGGTTGCCCCACAGATGAAAGACAGCTAGTAGACCCAAGAGAGGCTATAAAACCTCATCCCCAAGTTATTTCTGGTTGGTGAATAAAGATACCTATAGCCTATAGCTGGGTAGGTGGGGCTTGGGTTCCTGGACTTGGGGTCAGAGAAGACCCATGAGGAAAATGAGAAGAAAAAGAAGAAATAGAGAAGCCACTATGGGTAAGAATCTAAAAATAATGGCCACGTGGGTTGGCTAATTGGAGTTCAGAGCAGCCCAGACGAAACATGGCAACTTATATAGTGGGGTTATTGGCTGGGAAATAGACATAATAGCACAGAGGTAGATATCTGCTCAGCTCCTGTGCTGATCAAGGCTCGTTGTAAATATAAAGGCTACGCATGTCTTTATCTGGGAACTAAATGGTCAAAAGTGGGGTAGAAACCCCAGATTATGACCAAATGCTTCTTCTATAATATGCCTTGATCACTACAGAAAAGTAACAGATACAGCTTACAGCTTGGGTTCAGTTATAATCTTTACACACATATTGCATCTATCCTTATGATAGATTTCCTCCTCTTCCTCTAGCCCTTCTGTTCCAGATTATTGGTAGCCTACATTCCCTTCCCTAGACAGTGCTACTTTTGCCTTTCATGTCACATGCATCTCATTAGCACAGATGAATGGAAGAGACAGCTGAGGTGAAGGTGGGGGCAGGGAGCAAGCAATCTCATCTTTGGGTGTGGCCGCCATCCTGGTTCTTCCCTGGGCTGAGCAATGGGAATGTGCTCCCAACCTCGTTGCATAAGACTTTTCATGGAGCTAGATATCTGGTATCATTTTCCTATCCTTGGTCTTTCCGAGATATGTAAGAACCCGCCCCTGGCCATGTCACCAGCACGAATTCCAAAATTAACAAAGAGGGGTGCCGCATGAGGTGATGTTGGAGCCTGTTCTCCAGGGACATATATGGCTATTTTGCCTCCATTGTCAGGACATAAGAGGGTGAAAATAATCCAACGACGATGCTTATAGTGTGGCCCTTGGGAAGTGATCACAATTGGATAAGGTCATTTGGAGAGAACCTCTATGATTGGATTCTGGTGGCTCTATAAGAAAAAAAAAAGACAGGCCTGGCCCAGGGGACTCATAGGCACAGTCCCTGTCTTTTCATGTGATACTCTATGTGCTTCAGAAGGAAGGCATGATCAGATGTGGGCCCTGGGACCTCTATCACTGTGAGCGAAATTAACCTCCTTTCTTTATATAGATTATCCTGTTTCAATGATTTCTTTTAAATGAAGGTCAGACTAATGTCAGAGTTGTTTATCTGTGGATACACAATCCTCTAGTAGTCATAAAATCCTAGGTTCTGTGAAGTAAGGCAGAGGGGGAAACCTGCAGGTATCTCATGTTATAGTATACATCCAAAAGACTAGGATAGATGGATTTGGGGAATTAGTTCAGAGCTGTCTCATTAGTTCAGAGTTGTCACACATGACAACTTCAATTATATATGATATTGGGGTCCTTGACAAAATGTGGTCACACAATTACTAAAAAACTTGATGGGGAGAGGACATTAGATATCCTGGAACTAGAATTACACACAGCTATTTGCTAAGGGTGCTGGGAACCAAACCTGGATCCTCTGCAAGGCCAGCAAGTGCTCAGAATCACTGAGTGTCTCTGCGGTCCCCACACCCTCTTCATACCAGATCATGGTACTTCTTCAATTATCTGACTTCTCTACTTGGTCTGCAGTGTTTCCTTCCTTCTAGAAGACTAAAAAACTTTATTCATTCTTCAAACTGGGACAGATGGATGAGCAGAGAATCAGGTGTAAATGGGTATCCTTGTGCAACCTGGCTGAGCAGTGTGCCTCAGCTCTGTGATCTCAGTTTCATTCTCAGTGTATTCTTGATCTGTGGTTTTCTACATGCTCTCCATTATAATTTAGAAACTTTGAATGAACTGTGAAATGTAGCCTGGCCTCTGTGGGCACCTACATGCATGCTTGCATAACTCTTAAACACACACCACACACACACACACACACATACATAAATAATAAAAATATATTTTAAAATAACCAAAATATTGTATAACAGAAATATATGATCAGATGTGGACACTGAGACCTCTGTCATTGAGTTAAATTAACCTCATTTCTTCATAAATTATCCTGTTTCAAATGTGAATCAGTGAAGGTCGGACTAATGCAGGGGCTGCTTATTTACAGATGCATACTCCTGTAGCAGTCATAGACTCCCAAGGCTTCTGTGAAATAAAGCAGAGAGGATATGATCCTGGTTACAATATTATCTGGGGGGAAAGCAGGATTTCATTACCAGTGTTAGGCAAGGGAAACTTGAATACCCGGAATGGGCTGTCATTACCGTATCGTGTATAAAATGTACAGTACTATTTAAAAAAAGAAATGTATCCTTACAAACAATCCTTCAATGCCCTTTGAACATGTCAATACTCTTGAAGTGCATGGCAGTATAGGCACACATCGAGAAGCACATTACAATATAGCTACGCATCGAGAAGTATTAGTTTTAAAACACAACTCCAACACCCACCTCAAGCTTCTTGGCCTTTTAGCATTGCATTTCCCCCTTGGTCCACATTCTCTACATCTTGAACTTCCAAACACAGTATTTTTACTTTTAAATGGACAGCAGTAGGTCAATAGCTTAAGGTATGATCCTTAAAACGGATGCACTTAAAAAACCAGAAGTCATCAGGCTTTAAAACTGTTTAACAGTTAAAAAGCCACATTAAGGAATCAGATTGTTTTGAAACATTTACAATAAAAGACAACAGCTCATGCCTCTCCGTTCTTCCCATCTGCCAGATGCAATCACATTTTAAAAGCTGTTTAAATTCTTCTTCGAGCAAGTTCTGTTTTGTTTCTTAAACTGTTTTTTTAAGATATATATATATATATATTACACCGTAGTTGTCTTCAGACATACCAGAAGAGGGCAATACAGATGTTTGTGAGCCACCATGTGGTGGTTGGAATTGAACTCAGGACCTCTGGAAGAGTAGTCTCAGTAGTCAGTACTCTTAACCCCTGAGCCATCTCTCCAACCTCTCCATTTTCTAAATAATATATACTACATTATTTCTTAGTTTACCTTATCTCTCAAGTGTTTCTAAAGACAGAAGGGTTTTTACTAACCAGGGTGCATCAGGCTTCAGCAACTGCAGGTCTGGGCTCACCAGCTGAGAACCACGCTGACTTTCACTACGAGAAACCACAGAACTCACCTCATGCTCAGGGCTCAGGCAGCTCCTTTCTTTGTGTCTCCTTGGCTCTCACCCATCCCTGCGCTGCACATTATTGTTACATTGTTTCTCTAGCAAGCGCTGCACATTATTGTTACATTGTTTCTCTAGCGAGGGTGAAAGAGATGTGAAGGTTCTTGGATTTACGAAGACACGTTGGATATCAGAGGAGGGTGGCTCACTGCACGTTCTTTTTTCTTTGCCTTTTGTGTTTTTTTCCCTTCCTTTTAATTTTTATTATTTTACTTTAAAGATGTTAATTTATTTTATGTGTTTGGTTGTTTTGTGTGATTGTATGGGTAAGTAGACAGTGTCTACAGGGGCCAAAAGAGGGTGTTGGACTCCCCGGGAACTGGAGCTGTTATGTGGGTGCTGGGAACTGAACCTGTGCTCCCTGCAAGAGAAGTGCTCTTAACTAATCTCTCCAGCTTCTTGTTATTATTTATTAGCTAAACAAACAAACCAGATCTCATTGTATAGGCCTGGAAGCACAGGAACTCATTGCTTGTTGAAGAGAAGACTGCTCTAGTGGAAGGGGACTGGGCGTTGGTCAGGGTTATACAAGCAGCTGCCACAACTGTTGGAACTTCACGAACAAGCGAAACTGACTTTAAAGATAACTTTGGCTTTTCTAAATGGTTCACTGTGCTAGCTTCACATAGAGCTTCCTTACACGAAAGGCAGTCGATAACAAACACGGTAACAGTGACTCACCATTGCTATAAAGAAAAGAAATGGGATAACTGGAAAGGTGACGGAGGAAGGGATCTCCGCCTGAGACCTGAGGGGAGGCCAAAAGCTCCACATGCAAAGATCTGAGGAAAACATTCCAAGCACAGACAGAACCAGGGTCAAAGAAAACAGGAAAACAAGTGAGAGTGTGGGCAGGAAGAGAGCCTGTAAGCCCTTGTTCAGAGGAGAGCGGATCCTGAGGGGCTGAGTGTTGACAGCCCTGGCTTAAAGGCTGACAGTGGGATGGGAACAGAGGCAGAGGAAATGAAGTGAAAATCTAAGAAGCAGGCATCATACTACCTTCATGCTCCTTTATAAATGGTTCCTGCTATGGGACTACACTATCTTATAACACTAGTTTTTTTTTTTTTTTTTTTTGGATAGGGTTTCTCTGTGTAGACCTGGCTGTCCTGGAACCCACTCTGTAGACTCTGTAGACCAGGCTAGCCTTCAACTTAGATTTCTGCCTGCCTCCTTCCTAAGTACTGGGATTAAGGGCACACACCACACTGTCTATACACACACATACAGACACACAGACCCCCCCCCCACACACATACACACATACACACAAACAATCAATAACTTTTGGAGATTGTGTAAGCTTAGTTCTCATTCTCTTTGGACACTGATTCTCCACAGGCTGCATGCTGTCACACATAGCTTAAGTTTATGTGTTTTCAGTTCAAATGATCAGTTACCTCATTTTAAGTTCTTAAGACAACTTACTTGATTCCAATAGGACCAATAGGTTCATCTAAGGAAACTCAGAGGTATTTGGTCTTCTAGTACATATGTTGTTGCCGAGACTGAACTCCATGATGTGGGAAGTTGTTAATCAAGGCCAAAAGATGGAAAGAAAAGTTTTCTATTTGTCCCAAATCACTGATAGCTCTCTTTATGTTATAAAATGTCCTCAAATAATTGACTTGCTGAATGCCATTTAACTAATGACAGAAGGGGCGGTGCAGTAGCTCTAAATCCAGTGTTTTTTCTGTAAGCAGTGCTACACACACACACACACACACACACAGACAGACACACACACAGACACACATACCACACACATATGCACAGACATGCATACATATACAGACATACCACACTCACAGACACACACAGACACATGCACACCACACACACATGCACACACACAGACACACCACACACACATATAGACATGCACACATATGAGTAAGCACACACATGCAAACACACACAGACATAAAACACACACACACACACACACACACACACACACATCTACTTACCTTGCATGTAGCTAAGCATTAGAAACATTAAGTCTTAAAGTAGTTTAACATTGGCTTTTATGTTTCCTTTTTTTAAACAAAAAGCAAAAAACAAAACAAAGGTTATAATCAGCTGTATTTCAGAGAAGACTTTTGACTAAGGCAACCTATAAAAGAAAAGGGCTTGCTTATAATGTCAGAGGGCTAGCCTGCGACCACCATGGTGGGAAGCACTGTGATAGGCAGGCATGGTATAGATGCATTAACTGAGACCTTACATTTGGTTGGCAAGAGGAATACAGAGAGTATGAGGCTGGGTTTGGTGTGAACGTGTGAAGTCTCAAAGCCCACCCTCAAGGTGGTTCCTCCAACAGGGCCACATGCCTAATCTTTTCTAAATAGTCCGTCAACTGGGAACTAACATTCCAACATATGGACCTATGAGGGCCAGTCTCTCCCAAGCTGCTACATCTGGAATACATGAAGAACTCAACAGTTTAACATCCAGAAACCCCAAATCACCAAGCAATACATTGGTCAGTGAGTCAAACGGACATTTTTCAAGAGAAGAAATACAAATGGTCAGTTAGTATTTTTTTAGGTGCCAAGTGTTCTTAGCCACCAGAAAAATCCAAATTAAAACTACTTGTGATTCATCTCATTCAAT
This sequence comes from Apodemus sylvaticus, assembly GCF_947179515.1. NCBI lineage: Eukaryota > Metazoa > Chordata > Mammalia > Rodentia > Muridae > Apodemus > Apodemus sylvaticus. The sequence goes on from NC_067494.1 coordinate 49,606,409, forward strand.
CATAATGGTTGTTACCAAGAAAAGAAAAAGGAAAAGAAAATGTTGGCGAGGGTGTGGAGGGAAAGGGAAATTTCTTCACTCTTGGTAGGAGGTACAGATTGGTGCAGCCACTGTAAAAATCAGTGTGGAGTTTTCTCAAAAAACTAAGGTAAGGCTATCATATGATGTGGCTTTCACATGCTTGGGCATTTACTCAAAGTAAATAGAATATAGCCTGATATAAATATTGTGCATCCATGTTTATCAAAGCCCTTTACAATAGCGAGGAAGTCGAATCAGCTGTTCATCAGTGCACAGATGGCATGTAGAATATATACCACAATGGAGTCGTGCAGCTGTAAGGATTACTGTTTTTCAGGAAAATGGATAGAAGTGAACAATATATTAAACGAGTGACCTGGTTTCAGAAAGACAATTACTGCGTGTTCTCTCACATGCGGGTCCCAGCTTCGACCTTTTATGTGTGTGTATTTGTGTGTGGGTGAGCCTGTGGCAGAGGATGTGAAACTTGGAGCTCCTAAGTGTGGAAGCAGGAAACGGGATGGTGGAACTCACGCAATATGAAGTGGGAAGGGGAATACTAACGACAGAAAGCAGGGGGCAGGGGGCAGGGGGCAGGGAGACGGTGGATGTGAGAAGGAACAACCACAGATGTGTAAGAAAAATGCCTTTAGGAAACCTGATTTTTTGAACATTGATAAAAAAATGACATTTAAAACCTTTATGATGATGATATGATGGACATGAGGATGATGAAGAGCATGAGGATGAGAGGAAGATGACAATGATGATGACTAATGATGATGACTACAACAACACTTTGTATGTGTGCGTAAGAGCCGCGATGTGTGTGGTGGTCAGAAGGTAAACTTTAGAGAGCCAATTCTCTCCCTCCGTCTTCGCACAGGTTCCGGGGATGGAAGTCTGGTTTTCATGCTTGCATGGCAAGTGCCTTTACCATTTACCCAAGGAACCATCTCACGAGCCCAACAAAATACATATATTTTAGAAATAAGTAAAACATAGGACCGAACATACATGGTAAAATTTACAGGTATGTGGTTGAAATGTGCAGCCTGGTAAACTCATGCATTCACCACCCAGAGGAAGACACAGGACATTTTCTTCAGTGGTCATGTGCCCTAGAAATCCCACACCACCCCTAGAAAGGTGACTGCTTATCTTGATCTTACCATCTTATTTTTAGTTCTTGGATTTTTGCATGAGTCAAATTATAAAACATGCTTTCTTTTGAGTCTGTGTCATTCAGAACAATGCCTATGAGATTCATCCATGCTAGTTACTATGGGAGTGTTTCTTCTTTGTTGCTTTTGTCTTTATTCAGTCGAGTTTGAGGCTGTTTAAGAATTGAGCTGTTTATACAAGTCTCTTATTAACTACACACATTTGTTTTGTTGGGCATATAGGTTAGGAATCAAACTGTTGGATTAAAAGGTAGCTCTACATTCTGGCTCCATTAGCAAATATCTTCTAACCTTGTATAAATTAGTAGGGGACTAGAGAGCTCATGGAAACTCTTTCCAGGTAAGTAACCTGTATTGGTTACTTTTATGTAACTGTGATTATGACCTAGGCAGTGTACGGAAAACATATTTATCTCAGAGGATCAGAGTCTAGGATGACACAGCACAGCAAAAGGCATGGCAGCAGTAGGTTCGAGCTGTCACTATGAGTCAGGAGACATACATCTTATGTAACTGGGGATGGCATATGCTTTGAAACTTTGAAGACCCCTCCCTCTACGGTACCATATCTTCTCCAAATCTTTTCTCAACAGCCACCAAGTGGGGACCAAGTATTAAAATGCCTGAGACTTATGGGGTAAATCAGATCAACGTGCCACCCATATAATGTAACCATAAACCATGTTAGCTTCTGTTCAGTTCCTTATTCTATAAATATGGAAACATAGTTGCCTACACCAGACTTAAAATTCAAATATTTACTTTCTCTAATGATTGATGTGTTCATCTTTGCAACTAATTCTTATATACAACTCTTCTCTCCCAGAGTCAACCTCCTCTCGAAAGACTATTACCTCCCAGAAATAGGAATGTGTGTACACATCTGTAATCCCGGCACTCGGCAGGCTAAGGCATGAGATGAGTTTGAGGCCGGCCTGGGTTATAGGGTGAAGAGCAAAGTTATTCAAAGGAGCGAGAGCTCAGTGGTTAAAAGTATTTGCTGCTCTTCTAAGGGACCGAGTTTGTTTCTCAGCACCCATGTCTGGCTGCTCACAAGTGCCTGTGACAAAAACTATAGGTCTGATGTCTTGGGCCTCCAGGTCTCTATGAGCAGCTATATTTATATGCATATTCCCACACATATACAGACACATACATACACAATAGACATAATAAAAAATAAAAGTGAAATTTCTAAATGGAAGGAAGACAGACAGAGAGAGAGAGAGAGAGAGAGAGAGAGAGAGTCCTGCCTTCATTTCTGTGACTGTGATATCATCCTGACAAGCAACTCGGGAGAAAACATTTATTTTGCCTCACAAGTCCAAATTACAATTCATTACTGCTGGGAGGTCGCAGTGGCAGGAGTGGGTGCTACGGTCAAGTGCAGACAATGATGGATACATGTTCACCTGCTTTCACGCTTCTGCTCCGCTGAACTTCTCCACCCTTTCTCGGTTCAGGACCTCCTGCTTGGGAATGGTGCCGCCCACTGTGGGATGAGTCATCCCACATCAGGAACCATAAGACAGTCCTGTCTCCTACATCCCCAGTTACACACAGAGGTATGCCTCCTGACTCCTATGGGTGGCCAATCTGATGTAGACAACCCCTCAGTGAGATCCTTTGCTAGGCTGTGTCAGGTTGACAGCTGAAATTAACTATCAGCCAGGCAGTGGTGGTGTACGCCTTTAATCCCAGCACTTGGGAGGCAGAGGCAGGCGAATTTCTGAGTTCGAGGCCAGCCTGGTCTACAGAGTTCCAGGACAGCCTGGGGTACACAGAGAAACCTTGTCTCAAAAAACAAACAAAATAAAAATAAAAAGAAAACAAAAAAATTAACTATCACAGGGAGGGAGAAACAGAGGGTATCGAGTTAAGTATCAGGTATACCAGTTGTCTCAGCACTCAATGTAGTAGCAGAAGGATTGTTTGTTTGCTACTACTAAGTTCAGGGTATGCTGTAAGACCATGTCTTACCCCTAACTCCCTACGTGTGTGTGTGTGTGTGTGTGTGTGTGTGTGTGTGTGTGTGTATGTGGTGTGTGTGTGTTTGTTTCTGGTTTTGGAACACCTTAAGTCTTTTATCAAAGCAAATCAAAATCCTCAAAGACGAAAAAGATACATGCTGGGCTGAAGGGATGGCTCAGTGGTTAAAAGCTCTCACTGCTTTTACAGATACAAGTTCAGTTCCCAGCACCCATGTCATATGGCTTGCTGGTTTACAATGGCAGCTCCTCAGTACCACAGCCATGTATGTACGAGCACATGCAGACACATGCACACATATTTAAAATAGCAAAACAAAACAAAAAACAAAACATTCCCTCCCAATTAAAAGTCAAATCCAGTGAGGAGTTTAGATTCACTCCCTTTATTTATCATTTATCACATTCCATTTCAGTCTAGCTTATGGCCATATTACTCAACAAAACAGCTCTTGTTGTGGTAACTGATGACCATCACGTCACCAAAGGCAGTGGACATTTTCCAGGCCTTGTTTCACATGACTTCACAATGGCGCTTAACAGTATTTATTCACCACTCCTTCCTTGAAGCACTTAGTCATCTGTCTTCAAGCACACAACACCCTTGGAGAACTCCACCTTGTCTAGCTCATCTTCCTCTACCTAGGCCCTAAGCAATTGTAAAGCCTGTCTGTGTGTATTCAGGAATTTAATCTTTCCTTATAGATGTACCGGGCTTTGTTTTATGGAGTGATATAATTGGCTCTCTCGAGCTCCTGCTGCCCTGACTTCCCAGCAGTGAGACTGTAACCCAGAATGTCGAGCCAATAGAAATCCTTCCCCCCAGCTTGTTCCCAGGTCCACGCAGGTTCGCACTTCTATTTAGACACTGCCTGGATGATTCAAAGGCATCAGAAATTCAGTAGGTACTAAATCAAATGATCTCCCAACTTTCCTGTCTACCTCCAAATACATTAACAGTCAAGTGAATGCCAGTACCAGTCAGCTGCAAAGACACAAGAAACCTCTTCCTAAGGCTCAGTCCAACCCCGGGACTGAGGTTACTTACTGTTTCCCAGCTAACTCTACCTTTCACTAACCTGTGGTCCAACACGCCCTTTCTAGCTTTTTTCATTTACAAAAGCCTCTAATTCTAGGAGTATTTTATCTCCTTTGATACATCTTAATCTTTGTTTGGGATTTGTATCTAGAGTACAGTTTTCAGTTTACTAATCCTTTTAAGTCACCATCAAGCTAAAATCCCTTCAGTGGCTTCCTATTTTCCTGCACAATCTACTTGGTCCCTGAAGAGCCTTGCCTGTGTAGACCCTCTTAATTCAGCTACTGCTTGCTCTCTCAGGGCTATGTATTCTATATCCCTTCTTGTGACGGGTAATCGTCACTATCAATTTGATTAACTCTAGGGTCACCAGGGAAACTTAGGTCATATCTGTAATACGTTCAGAAGGGTTTACCTCAGGAAAGAGGAATGAGTGTGGGCAGCACGTTAAAGGACGAAATGGAAACAGGACAGCAAGCCAAGCAGCAGGATTCATCTCTCCTTTCTTGACTGTGTAGTGTGACCACCTGCCTCACATCTGCTGCTGTCGTCCCCACCAGGATGGTATAATACATGCAAGTTATAAGCCAGAATAAACTTTTCCTTCTTGAGACTATATTTGTTAGGTGTTCTGTCATAATAACTGTCTTAGTCACTCTTTTATTGCTGTGAAGAGACACCACGACCAAGGAATCTTAAAAAAAAAAAGAAGACATTTGATTGGGGGTTTGCTTACAGTTTCAGAGGGTTAGTCCATTAGCATCATGGCAGGGGTATGCTGGGGACATTGTTGGAGCTGAGAGTTACATCCTGATCTGCAGAAAGAGGGGCTGGGTTGTCTGACTGGGTCTGACACAGGCTTTTGAAACCTTAGCTTCACCTCCCAGTGACTTGCGTCCTCCAAGGCCACACAGTCTAATCCTTGTAATCCTTTTAAACAGTTCCAATCTTTGGTGACGGAGCATTCAAATATATGAGCCTGTGGGGGCCTTTCTCATTTAAACCAGCACAGCAGCAGAAAGGTAACGACTCTATTTACAGATGCTGATCTCTTCACCACTGAAACATTTCTCAAATATCCTTGAAGGAAACTTTTTAAGTAAATGAGGCCTGTTCTTGGCAAATGAGTGTTGATAATTTCTCTGGCCCAAGTATTTTTTTTTTTCTCTCACATTTCTTTTATCTACAAAGAATGTCTTCAGTGGCCTCATTTATGCAATTCATACTAATTTCTTAGTTCTCAGATCACCGGACTTTCTTTGGGGAAGATTGTTTTTCTAAATAGTATTTATTACTCTCGGTAGGATTCTATTTATCCTACGATAAATATAGGATATTTATACTTCTCAGTTTTGAATTCAGTGCGGCTGTTTCTTCACTTTTTGCTTTAGGGCGATTCCCTTTCCCTTAGCCGAATGTCTGAGGTAAGTTAGTTTACAGAATGACTGTTAATAGAATGCAGTGTGGACAGTCTCTACAGTCAAGGGTCTCCTACTGTAGCCCAGAAGCAGAGTGTGGTGGCTTAGAATAAAAATGGCTCCCGTAGCTCAGGGAATGCACTATTGAAAAGTGTGGCCCTGTTGGAGAAGTGTCACTGGAGGGGGTCGGGTGGGATGGGCTTTGAGAACAGCCTGAAGCCAGGCCCAGTGTCTCTCTTCCTGCTGCCTGCCAAACAGGATACAGAACTCTCAGTTACCTCTGCAGCAGCAAGTCTGCCTGCATGCTGCCGTGGTTCCTGCCACAATAATGGGCTAAACCTCATGACTATAACCCGGATCCAACAGTAAATTTAAACAGTAAATTCCTTCATAACAGTTGCCCTGGTCATGGTGTCCTCTCACGGCAATAAAACCCTAAGACATGGAGCAAATACCATAGATACAGTGACCTACTGAACTGACAGAACACCCATCTATATCATAAAAAGAAGACAGGAAGTTGAACAGGTCTGTGTCTGTACAGTTGTAATAGTCCTTGGATATTTACTTAATCTAGAGAGTGATCTTTAAAATAGATAGATGGATTACAACTATTTACAATAAAAAATACCATTCCAATGCCCTGAAGAGATGTGTGGGTAGAGTCTATGAGGAATGGTAAAAGGCAATGATAAACTATATATGTGGGAAAAAATACATATCTGCATATATAAACTGTATGAGTTATACATTTTGCATGTATAACTACAGAAGCGCATTCACATAATGCACTTGTGTAGTCAAGCACACAATCTGTATATATAACCAAAATGTAACCTTAAAGGTATGCTGAAGTTTGGGAAGATAAAGAAAATAGGCTCCTAAACTATTAGTAGAATATTAGTAGGGATTAAGAAAGATAAATACAAAATATTTGATATAAAATGGTTGGTACCTGAACAAGTGTTTTTAAAAGAAGCTGAAAGGCACGGTAACACTGGTGAGATAATCTGAGAGAGGTTAGCCATTTAAGTGTCTTTTTTTCTTTTTCTGCATATATATGAATACACTTAGTTTTGGAAGCAGAAGATATACTTTTGTATTTACCCAATGCCTATGCGATTTTATACCTACTGGTCTCTTAGAATTATCTTTAAGAACTCCATTTAAAATTTTTATTGACATTGCCCAGGAATCAAAGCCATGATAGTTACTATAGGGAGACTGTGTCAAACTGCCACCCATGTTTTAAAAAAAAAGCATTTATCAGCTAGCAAGGTGGCTCAGCCGGGAAGGACAGTTGTTGCCAAGTTTGATGACCTGAATTTGACCTTAAGTACCCAAATAATGAAAGGGACTCGTCAGGTTGTTCCCTGACCCCCACATACATGTGAATTATAGCATGTGCTTGCACATGCATGTACACACACACAATAAATGTAAAAAAACTTAAGAGGAAAATAATTTTATCAGTCAAAATATAATAACCAAGATGTCTGAATATGAGAATCATGAGATGGATATCAGAATGAACTAGGGAATTCTTCCAATGCTACACAGGTTGGAAATCTTGCACAGTGGGGGGGGGGGATGGAACACAGAGCCAGGCTTCTGTCCTGGGGAGAATGTTCTGCCTGATATTGGAAACAGTAACTCTTACAGAATTATGATTAGCAAAGTGGAAAATGTGTCACATATACTATGACTTAAAATTTCACAAGCCTACTTATCAAAGAACTTTGTAAATCTACACATGGTATTTGGAAACCTCTTCCAGTTTGGCAAGGCACTGGGGTTGATATCACAAGGTAAAACTGAAAATGCCCTAACCTTAGCCAAATGTGTGTATAATGAATCATACAGAATACAATAACTCAGTAACACTGGATATTTGAGTTTGTGTTGTCTACACTATGCTCACACTTCTGACTGGGAATTTATGGGCAGGCACTGTGTCTTCTCGGTCATTTCTTTACCCCAGAAAAAGTTGTCCCTACAGAAAGTGTGTTAATTCCATATGACCATAAAATTAAAAAAAGACTAGCTGGAGAAATCTTGAGCTAAACTGTCTCTATTTTAATATTAAGTAGGAGAAAATATATTTATCCCTATATTGGCATTCACAAAATAGAAGGAGAAAGAGCTACAATTTTCTATCTGGAACGTATTTTACCATTCTGGAAATGTTTCTCAGTATATCTGTTTAAGAATGCCGTGTGCGCATGCATGTGCGTGTGTGTGTGTGTGTGTGTGTGTGTGTGTGTGTGTGTGATTTTCAAGTCACTATGATTAGGTCCCAGAGAAAATCAAGTTATAGGAAGAAAGACTTATTTTGGCTGATTGTTTTGGGGCCAGAATGGAGATATATTCTTCCATAGCACAGCCCTAAGTGATCCACTTCTTCCTCCGAGGTTCTACACCACACTTCCACAGCATCAATCAAAATTTAAATCCATGCAAGGAAGAGGTAGAGATAGCCTAATCTTTTCATTTTCTCTGGAAATGACCTCACGGACACCTCCAGTTGTTTATTTTACGCATCTCCTACATATTTCTCAGTTTTGTCAAGCTGACAATAAAGATTAACCATCAGAGACATCCACTGGCAGTCACTGCTAGAAGAATGTTTCAGAGTTAAGGATTCCCAAAGTGATGTGTGATTCTGTAAATGTCATATTCTCCCAAAGGGATATGAAGTGTTCCAGATGGAAATCGCACATAGCAAAATAAACAAAATTCCATCCTAGTTGATGCTAACTTTCTAGAATTTCTGCTATTTACATGTTTATAATCACTTCTAGGCTGTTCTTGGAGATACTAAGACCAGATGTAAATGGGCCGGAGGAAAGATTCAGTGTGGAAAGATATCAGGCCACCAAGTCTTTGGTCCCCCCCCCCTCACCCCCCACAGGATTTTCTGTAGCCCTGGTGGTCTTGGAACTCACTCTGTAGATAAGGCTGGCCTCGAACTCAGAAATCCGCCTGCCTCTGCCTCCCAAGTGCTGGGATTAAAGGCGTGCGCCACTACCGCCTGGCTTGGCCAACAAGTCTTAAGATCTGAGTTCCAGCCCTTGGATTCACGTGGTGGCAGGCAAGACACAACCCTCCCTACAAGCTGTTCTCACAGCTGCATGTGTGCTGCAGCAGACCCGCAAACAGTAACAAAAATAAAACTTAAAGAAGAGATTGTTTATTTTAAAAATTGAAACAGTTTAATCACTCAGCTGACAAGTATTTTTCTTTTGCATTATTTTTAAGACTTGAACAGGAAGCCGAACACATTTTGTCCCAGCACTCCGCAGGAAGGAGCTGGTGAGTCTTGAGTTCGAAGCCAGCCTGGTCTACAGAGTGAGTTCCAGGACCCTGGAAACTGTCTAGAGAAACAAACAAAAGACAAAACCCCTACAAACCTACACTGAGAAACCTTGTCTCCAATGGAAAAGAAAAAGACTTGAACAGGCAAGATTGTTGCCATTTTTTTTTCCCGAGACAGGGTTTCTCTTAGTAGTTCTGGCTGTCCTGGAACTCACTCTGTAGACCACGCTGGCCTCGAACTCAGTAATCCACCTGCCTCTGCCTCCCAAGTGCTGGGATTAAAGGCGTGTACCACCACCGCTGGCTATTGTTGCCAGTTTTTATACACTGTATTTCTCTACATTCTCAAAGCATTCTAAGATTTTACAGAGCAGTGAAGAACATTATGATTTTGTTCAAAACATAAAGCTTCAAAGTTTAAATTTTTATTAGAAATTTCCCAAATAGCTTAAGAATCATTTGGAGAATATTATGGCAGTCAAACTCATTTTGACTTGGAAGGAGAGGCCTCTACGGAAAATACGACTTAAATAAGTTGAAAAGTTTTAAAAAGTCATCCCCACAGGTGGGTATGCCGGCGATCCCATTACCACCACTCCAGAGGCAGAGGCAGGGAGATGGAGAAGTAGAAGACCAGCCTGGGTTTGTACGTTGTCTTTAAAGAATCTTGGTTGCAGGCCGGATAATGAAATCAGAAAGAATTTTGATTTAAAAACAAGCAAAGTTCCAAACCCTTGCAAAAAACAGTCAGCCTTGTGGTGGTGGCACATGCCTTCCTTTAATGCCAAAACTTCGAAGGCTCACCCCGAGGCCACCCTGGGCTACATAATAAAACGCTCTTTCAAAACCAAAAAGCATAATAAAAACGAAATTGAAAACCGTACATAAGTTGCTACATCACCATGCTTGAAGAGATCCTGCTGCCGACACACTGAGGCCTGCGGATACAGTAATGACAGAAACTGTCAACTAAGGCGCAGCACCTCAGATCCAGTTACAACGCCCCTCCAGTAGCCTTTCTCCGTCCAGTACTGCACTGCACCCTTCCACCCGCCCTCCAGGGAGGGATCTAGGCAGGCGCTGTTGTAAAAGTTCTTTTATGAACCAGGCACGGGCCACCCACACACGAAATCAAGTAGCGTCGCAGGATGTCAGCAGCTCCGACTCTATTTTCTCTCTTTCACTAGAGCCCCGCCCCGGAGGAGACTTAGCCGCAGGTCGCCCGGGCCCGGATCGCAGCGGGAGGCGACGTGGTTGCCCAATAGTTCCGTAGCTGCCCGGGTGACGCAGCAGCTCCGGCCGGACTCCAGACACCCGGCGGCGGCTCCCACCTCGGGCAGTCCCCGGCCTCCGCTCTGGATCCTTGCGCATCCGTGTCGTGACCTGAGCGCTCATCTCCGGGAGCCCCAGGCGGACGCCAGGGGTTAGCGCGGGATAGGAGCGCGGAGGCCGAGCTTCGGCCGCACCGAGTGGCCGAGGGGCGTGCGCCACCGCTCCGCCCCGCCCCGCCCCGCGCTCGCGCGTCGCCGGAAAGGCCGGGCGTGCGCGCCGCCGTCGCGCGCCGGGAAGGGGAGTGAGCCGAGGCGGTGACGTCGCTCGGGAGGCGGAGGCGACAGCGACCTCGGCGGCGCCGCGCGGCGGAGACGGTTGCGCTCGATCGCGGTCTTGGCGTCATGGCGGCTGCCGGCGGCCGATAAGCGGCGGGGCGGGAGCGCGGACGGAGGAGGCGCCCTCGGTACTTCCCGCTCGGCCTCGGCGCCCGGAGATGAACTGATCGTAGGACCGGCTCCCCCAGCCCCGCGCGTCTCCGCCCGCGGCCTCCCCTCCCCCTCTGCCGTCCGCGGCGCGGGTCCCGCGGCCTGGGCGTCCAGGATCGCGGGCCCCGCGCTGGGCATCCTCCACCCGAGGCGCCGGCCCGCGCCACCCTTCGCCCCGCGCCCGCCGGTAAGGACGGGTCGGCGAGGCCCGGGGAGGCCGGGAGCCGGCGCGGCCCGCGAGGCCCGACGCCGCGCCGGGGGCGTGGGAGAGCGGCCCGGCGCATCCTCGGCGGCCTGGCGGCGCTGCCCGGCGCGCGGAGGGGACCAGCACGTGGGAGCGCGGGGGGGAGGGGGCGGCGGCCGGGCGAGCCCGGGAGGGCGCGCGGCGGGGCTGCGGGGAGCGGGAGGCGGGAAGGAGGCCGCGGCGCCCGGCTGCGGGGAGAAGGTGCAGCGGCCCCGCGCGGCGCCGCCCGGCAAACTTAGCCCGGAGCCGGGCAACTGCCAGGCGGGGAAGGAGGCTGCAGAGGGAGCCCTGGCCACTCCGGGGGGCTCTTATTGTTGAGACGCGGGAGCGTCCGGAGTCCCGGCGCTCGCGGGAGAACTTAGGGCCGGACGGAGAAAGGAGGCGAGGCTGGAAAGGAAGTCCAGCGGACCGGGAAAGCCATCTTGAGGGGCGAGAGGAAGGTGAAAGGGAAAGCGCCCAGGCGAGTGAACTTTCTCAGCCGCAGACTTTGCGGAGAGCAGGAGGCGGAGGGCTCCGACACGGTTTCACCGGGGCTGGAATTAATAGTTAACGTTAGGAATTACTGTTGAGGGCTGTGGATCGTGGGTGACCTGTCCTCGCAGAGGTATGGAGACTGAGCTCCGCAGGTTGGAAAATCGTGATCCAGGTGCAGAGTCGGCGGCCCCCGGGGCCGAGGGGCCAGCAAGCCTGTTCGGCCCCTTCTGTTCTCTGGAGTGGAAATAATCAGAGTTAAGTCCCTGCTGGAGTCGGAGGACAACTCTGCCGCGTTCCGAGTGTCTTGGTGGTACTTTCTGGCTGGGGAAGGATCTGACGTCTCCTTCCCCCGCGTCTTCCTCTCCCTCCCCTGCCAGAGATCTCCTTTGTTTATTCGTGGTTGGCTTGTAGGTGACTCTAGTGCTCTGGCGGAAATCTTGAGAGGTGGAAATATTGTCTCGCGCTCTCCCCCCCCGCCCCCCCTATCGTTTGCCTTGAAAATAAGAAACAGTGTATATTCTTTGTATTGCCTTTTTATGTTTTTTTTTTTAAGGCGTCTTAAGTACCTTACCCGGTAAATGTTTTTTTTTTTTCTTCCACTCTACCAGTGATTTACCTGGTACAAACCATCTGTTTTGGCCTTTGCATTTTTGCTAAGATCATGATACCTTTTATTACACTCTCTTCCGTATGAGCATTTAAAACTTTCCTTAGCTGGATATGAAGTTCTTGGTAATAGGAGTTGGAGCTGCATTTGGAGAAGTTACCAAGAAGCACTTTCCACTCTGCTTGTCTGTATATGTTACTTTGTGTTAGTAATCTATATAAATAGTGCTACACAGTAGCAAGTAGTCTGGAAAAGTTTGTTGCCCTTCTGTCAGAACAGCACTAGCAGTGGCAGGCTAGATTCTAGCAAGCAAGAATGTACTTAATAGATGCCTGGTTCTTGTAAGTGAAAGGCTTCCGGGTCTTCCTAGACATCTCTAGTCTAATGGTCTAGGTCCATTTCTGTGAGTTCTAAGTTGGGCTTACATCTTTTCCTACAGCAAATATTCTTAACTGCTAATATATTTCCCCTAGGTGACACAGAGAGGGCCCCAGGAAACTTATGAATGTTGAAGGAAGTTCGTCTTTGAAATTTTGATATCGGAGGAAATCGGCATTTATACTCATCTTTTCTTAATCTGAGGAGATTTGTTTTACTTAAACCGTCTTGATATTTACAATGAATGGACACAGTGATGAAGAAAGTGTTAGGAACGGCAGCGGAGAGTCAAGGTAAGCAAGCACTTTAAAACAGCCGGCTGCCCGAGGCCTGGAACGCAGTGTTTTTGTCAAATTGTCTTAGCTTGGCAAAACAATCCTAATAGCAGTTTTGTTAAGATTGCATGTTTTGTGTGTGTATGTGTGTAAAAATAGCAAGATAACAGGGAGCAGCTATAGAAGGCTTTGATCTGTTTAAATCTTTTGGAAGTTTATATTTTGAATTAATTGAAGCTGAAACAGTAAAGAGACATTAAAACTGACTTGGGCATTAACGAACTGTCCAAATAAATGCAGTAAGAATTTCTGCACTCCTATTTTCCTGAGTTTTATGTGCTACACCTGTGCTGTTCAGTTAGCTCCTAGGCACATGCAACAGTTTAGATCACAAAACATTCAAAATTCTGTAGGTTATACCAGGCATCTTCAAATAGTGTATAAATGACATGCTTATGCCACATGTCCACTGTATTGAGCAGCACTGATGGGAAGCACTGTAGAAAACTTTAGATACATTTGATGTGAATTCAGCCTGTTTATTTTTATATTGGAGCTTTAGAATTCTTACTTGGACCATATTGTTTCTTAGAAATAGAGTTTATGGAAATGAACTGTTGAGCCAGTTTATGTGTAAGACAATGTTTTTGCTCCATTTTTTTCGAGGCAGAGTCTGTGGTAAAGTTCTAGCTGCCCCTCCACAAGAGTTCTCACCTCATACTAAACGGAGCATTGACATCATAGTCACGCATCACTGCCTGGTCCTTTTTAATAGTCTCCACGTTACTATTACAGTTCATTATTTGTATATACTTACACATAGAAATCAGCAAAGTAGGTGTTGGAGTCTGTTACTCCCTATGAGTTGAGGTCAATTATTTTGTTGTTCTGATGAAATATTTGGTCTTGCAAAATGGGGATTACACTATTACTTATATATATATATAATTTACAAAAACATAAGATAAGTGAGATGCTGCTATGTCAGCTTAAAATGGTTCCTGGGACAGCAGCCATTGGTGTTCTGTGCCATGTAGGACACCACACTGAAGTTAGAGTGCTGGGTAAATGGGGGGCACAAGAAACAGGAGAGGTGCTGCTGACAAATGATGACAACACAGAGAATCGAGCACTTTAGTTAATAAGTATTGATCTAAAAGTTAAAAACCTGCGTGAGCTCGGGAGTGGCGGTGCACACTTCTAATCTGCATTCGGGAGGCAGAGGCAGGTTGGTCTCTCCGAGCTGGAGGCCAGCCTGGTCTGCATAAGAGTTTTAGGAGAGTCAGTACTGCGTAGAGAAATAGTCAGTACTGCCTCAACAAAGCTAAGGGGTGGGAGTTAGGGGAGGTTGTTCAGGAACATATGGTAGAGTTTATTGACTCAATGGAAGTGAAGCTAGAGGATTTGTGTGTGTGAGTGAGTGAGAGAGAGAGAGAGAGAGAGAGACAGAGAGAGAGAGAGATAGATAGATTGATTGATTGATTGATTGATTTTTTGGCAGCAGAGTTCCATGATGCAGCCCTAGCACACCTAATTCTCATCATGTAGACCAGGCTAACTGAATTCACTGAGATCCACTTGGCTTTGGCCTCTTGAGTGCTGCTGGTCTACTTAAGAGGATGTTTACACTTCAGTTGTGATTGGTATCTCTTAGATACATTGTAGTAAGTGAATAGAAGAGTTACTTGTTTAAGGTCTTATTCATTAGGAGTAAAGAAATGGTTAGTAAGTAGATATTCACAGAGAAACCTAGGAACCAGGGTACCCACAGAATAGGAAGTCAGACTCTTGACCAATATCTACTTGGTTAAGTCAGAGGATACCTGCTTGGTAAAGAATCAGAACGTAACCTATTTTAGTGTTTGCTGCCCTATCTAAAGCTAGGAGGAGAAGGAATAAAGCCAATTGGATAATGAACCAGGGGAGGCAGGGACCTTTGAAATTAGTAAGATTTCTTTTCCAACTTGGCGTAGTTGGAATATTATTCCTATAATTTACATATTATTGCTATAACCCCAGAAAGGGAGGCTGAGGTAAGAGGAGCAGACTACCGAATTATATTCTTTCTCAATTTATACTCATATTAAGTGCTAACAAAGCATATTTCTGTAATACTTGGAGTTAGTAATTCTGTCCTCAGACTCTGGTGCTTCTGAGTATCACTATTGAAGGATCTGACTACATGTGCTTTAGAATTTATTAGTTTCTTTTTTCTTGACCTTCATCATCTTACTGTTTTGTTGTCTTCCATTTTCTTGTCACCCTTTATCATTGATACTTCTTCCCTTTCTCCAAAATGGCTTTCCTTGTAAGGTTGTGCAAAGAAAAGGAATTGTGTCTAGTTAACAGAGGAGTTAAACCCTACAGATGGGATTTCTTACCAAAATACCGAAAGGTATCACAACTGAAAATAATAATAATGGAGAAATGAGAAAAACAGTCCACCTTTGGAGTTAGTATACATTGTAGATAGTTAAGCAACTTTGATTGTGTTGGTCAAGAAATGTATAATGTGTTTTGCTATAGAATTTCGTTTGTATTTTGTGGAAGCTTCTGAAATGAGGTTACCATTTGTTATTTTGGGTTGGGTTTAGCTTTTTACAGAAAAAGAAATGTGGAGGCGAAGGGGTTGATTCCTTGTGTATACAGCAGTCTCTGTTGATGAGAAGAAAGTTCCTGAGAGCTAGATTCTTTGGCTATGTTCTGATAGTTTAGAAACCTTGCTTAGAAAAGTGGGTTAGGGCTGAGATTGGGAAGTGGACACAGGCTTCTGTTCCTAACCACGAAGCTTTTTGGTGGCAAAGGAGCACTTAGTTGTTTTCAGTGGAGTCTTATTTGGTATTAGCTATATTTCTGCATGGGCCTCATGCCCAGGAGTAGTTGGCCAATATAAAACTAACTCAGTGCTAGTTTTGTAGATTTTTTTTTTCTATTTTGCTTTGTTTGGGCATTTTTTTCTTACTGGTCTTTGGCTTGTATATTATGGTTTCTGATTTGTGTTGTAGTGGGTTTTTTCCTTCCTTCTCTTCCTTCCTCCCTTCCTGAGTGGGCATGGAGTTGGGTAAGAGGGAAAGGTTGCATCAGATAGGTTGTATGAAGATGGTATTTCCATGGCCCATGTCTTATGGTCCTAGAACTCATGAGGCAGAGGCAGAACTCTGGGTTCAAGGCCAACCTGGCCTTTATAGGGAGTCCCAGGTCAGCCCCAGGTTAGGGGAAAAAAAGCAACTAGTAAATAAAATAAAATAAAAAAATAAAAGCGAAATTATGTGTTTGTGTTTTTAGAGTACGTCTTTAGTTTTTAATTAAGTACAGGCCAGGATGTACCTGTATGCAGGTCAGCTGGACACAGTTTATGTGACTGAAGCCAAGCTCTCTGACCCCAGTGCTGGAAGCCCCAGCTGTAGGGTATGGGCAGGGTCTTCAAACCCTGCTTAAACATTTAAAAGATTGTGTTCACTCGTTCTTTTTGTATTCCTGCACATGAAGCCCGAGGTCTCACATGTTCGGCAGTTCTATAGAACCCTGAGGTACATCTGTACCCTACAGATTTCCATCCTAACGGTGTTTCCAAGAGTGATTTAGCCCAGTAATGGACAAATATTTGAAATGTGATCACATTATTTTTTTGGATAATTGATAGATGCTCGTTAGGTTCAATTTTTAGCAACTTTGTCATGCAAGGTTTACAAGTAGTGTTACTTGAGTCTTTAAATCAGTTGTTCTCAACCTTCCTAATGCTTCGTTTAACCACTTTATACAGTTCTTTATGCTTTTGCTGATCACCAACCACAAGATTATTTTTGTCTCTACTACTTCATAACTGTAATTTTGGTAGTTCTGAATCACAGTGTAAATAACTGGTAGGCAGGATATCTGATATGTACCCCTGTGTTAGTCAGGGCTACACCGAGAAACCCTGTTTCAAAAACAACACAAAACAAAAAACTTGTTTTATCTTTTACATTAGATTTGAATACTTTTCATAAGACATTGTAAAAAATGGTGTTTCTTGCTCTTTTACAATCACCTTTTTAAAAGTCACTTGAGAAAGTTTGTGAAGTAATGCTAACTGAAGTAATGACAAGAAGCATTTTCAGGAAGATAGAAAGCTAGGAAATGCTGAAGATGGGCTGGCCAGAGGTGATCTAGTTCAGAAACCAGGCTGTGACAGTTTTGGTGATGTCATTCCTTAGGTATATGTGTTTATTTCATTTCTATTAGTCCACATTTTGTCCAGTTGTGCTTTTTTTGTCTTTATTTTCCCCCCACATCCTCTGCATGCTTCTGAAGCTAAGATCTCTGTTTAGAAACTCCATAAGCTTCACCCCAGAAGCTTTAGCAGTTGGCTACACTCTGAGCAGAATTAACCAAGTTATAAGTTTCATTGTTGCCTGAGACTGCTGAGTATAGGTTACTGTAATTAGTGTTACTTTTAGCTGGTGAGTTTAAAAGAATTATGTGATTTCTAGTGTAGTGCTGCCCTGTGTATAAAGGTACGAGATAATGTCCAGGCAGTGATGACAGCAAGTTGCCTGTTGGTTTATGTGTTTAACTGGATCATACCTGTTGTAGTTCTATATTTAAGAAGTGTGTTTCTTCTGTAAAGAGTTATTTGAAAGGCTATTTTTTTCTTTAAAGTTTTTCTTTTTTAATTTATTTGGTGTGTGTGACCAGGTCCCATTGTAGCCCAGGAGGCGGGCTTGGGGCACTTGGGAGCTCTGTCTCCAGGTGTTGTGACTTGAAAGGAGTGCTGGGAGTAAAGGTGTGCAACCGCACTTGGAAGTACCTGCTTTTATCTTTTAAAATGGGAAGTTTTAAAATGCACAGGCAGAGAAGTTCAGAACCCAGTTGTGGTTCATTCTTCTGAGCCTGTTGGGAATGTAGAACTGGGTGTCACACTAGAGCCTCCGCATTGTACCAGCGTCCTAAGGGATTTGTATACATGTTAAACTTATAGTTTAAATGCAGAAGTAAAATGAACCTGTTTACTTAAGTAATTTAGCCACTTATTTCCACAATTGTTGTTACTGGCGGTTTCCTTAAATAAGTTTTTTGTATGCCAGAGAGATGCTAGGTAGAAACACGTGCAGTGGCAAAGTATAAGTGTTGATTTTCTGACTGAACCAAGCGAGGTGCACACAGGGTACTGTGTGTCACAGGAAATTTCAAAACACATTCCCACAAAACCCCATTGCTATCCACTGTTTCACAATTTTGCTTTATGGGTAGGGAAATGAAGTTTATAAACAGTTTTAAAATTGTTTATTGAAAATTTTATTTGTGTGTGTGTTTGTATGCCACATTGGTGTGCGGTGACTGAGGAGGCCGTGATTAGCCTGCGGAGCTGGAGTTACGGACAGTTGTATGCTGCGTGATATGGTGCTAAGAACTGAACTTGATTCCTCTGAAGGAACACAAGTCCTTTAGCCACATACGTAACTGTTTGAAAACTCACTGTTTTAAAGCCATTAATATGGCCTGGGGGTCAGCCCCATGGGTAAATGCTTGCTTGGTGCACAGCATGCGGGTTTGAGCTTGGATCGCAGACCTTACATGGGGCACTCAGCTGCGCTCCCAGCATTGAGAGCTAGAGACGTGGGACCCCAGAGACCCGCCTAGTGCGTGAGTTCCAGGTTCAGTGAGAGGTCCTGACTCAGAACAGAAGGTGGAGGACTGACCTGCCTGAGGAGCAATCTTGGGTTTTAATTGAAGCCCCCTCAGCAGATAGAGCACGGAACTGTGTCCAAAAACTACCCATAGAGTATCCCTGCAGCTGGCCTAGAGCTTAGAGGTGACTGGAGTGCTTGCTGAGTGCTGAGTGCTGGGATTAAAGGTGCAGGCCACCACTACCTGGCTCCACGGGGGTCATAACCCTTTTCTGTGCTCTTATAACTTCTGCTCCAACAGTGGGGAAGCTGGCTCTGGTTACCCATGCACTCACCTAGAATGTATGGAAAATAGGTTCAGGCTCTAATCAGAATGTTTAGGCTTTAATCCCGGGAGAACCCAATTTGCCAACTTGAATACAGTGTATAGGTACCTTTAGCCTGGCAGTGTCCAATCAACCCAGTGCTTCCCAAAGTTGCTGATTACTTCATTTTCCCATTCAGGGTTTTCTTTTCTTTTATTATTATTTTTTAAGATTTATTTATTATGATATGTAAGTACACTGTAGCTGTCTTCAGACACACCGGAAGAGGGTGTCAGATCTCATTATGAGATGGTTGTGAGCCACCATGTGGTTGCTGGGATTTGAACTCAGGACCTTCAGGACAGCAGTCAGTGCTTCAACCACTGAGCCATCTCTCCAGCCCCCAGGGTTTTCAAATTTGTAATCAAGTTAGGTGCATTTGTTAGTTGTATTACATTTGAAATCTATCGTACTTATTAATTTAAAAAAAATGTGCATTAGAGTTCTGAGTTTTGACAAATGCACAGAACCAAAAACTGTACAGAACATTGTCTTACCTTGAAAGTTTTCTTAGGTATCTTAGATTTTCTGGATTACAGTTTCCATTTTAATAGGGTTTCAGAATAGTTGTATTCAAATCAAAATTCATACATATATAAAATTATTCACATGGAGTTGTAAGCTTTTAAAATAATAAATGAATTTTAGAAAGATTATTCTAATTTAGAGGTAACAACAGATTAGTATCTGTATCCTCTTAGCTAGGCAGGTACTTATGGCTGTGTGGTCGTGCAGGGGAGGTGACGGAAGGCGGTTTGGTCAGTGCTAGGACCATGTAGGGAGCTATATGGAAGATTCCCACAGAACCTTTACAATCTGGGTAAAAGTTGATATAGTTTTCAAAAAAAGAACAAATGGTACTTTTACTAGGAAATGAAAAATTTTTGCCAATATCGTATATCCCAGTATAGAAGAGCTGTTCTCTCTAATAAAGAGAAATATTGGACATTCCTGTTTTACAGTCTTTACACTGAGATTGATTCCTGATTATGCTGAAGTTTTTGTGTGGTTTAGTTGGAATGGGGGAATGAAGGAAACTTCAAAAAGGAGGCAGAGTAGATGATGGGAGGGTAAACAGAAAAGGAAAAGGCTCCTCAGATCCACAGAAAAGGAAAGACGGTACACACACACACACACACACACACACACACACACACGGGCTCCATAGACCTCGTTTTAAGGGAGACAATACTGCACTGGAACCTCCTGTAACTTCGTTACTGAGAACCGTTCTTCACAGGTGAAGCTGTGTTGTTAGCTGCCCTGGCCATGAGCTGTGACTGCTTCCTCAAGCCAACAGTTAACTACATGCTAAGCCAACAGTTAACTACATGCTAAGCCACACACAAACGTTTCTTTGGTGTGGGCAGATTAGGTAAGATTTAAGATGTTGTTGTTGAAATGAGATAACAGAGAAAGGTTAAAAGGCATTCCTAGTAGTCAGTGGTTACATTCTTTCTCAGAGCTGAAGCACAGGAGAAAACTTTCTGGGTCCTCTTTAGAGACCTCAGCTGCTGCCTCTCAGCCATATTGTCCCTTTCAGAAATACAGTTTTCACTGGAATGGAATGAATTTTTTGTTTTTGTTTTTATTTTTCAGTTTTTAAAAGGAGGAATCATTAGAACCTCAGTAAGATTAAATTTTGTATATATTAAAAATACCATGTTGTGGTGCATTTTATGAGGTGTATTTTGACAGGTTTTGAGAAAGGGCAGAATGGCTGGGGATTGGTGTAGTTCTTTGCTAGCATGTGCAAGACCCAGGCTCAGGTGTTCCAGAAGGTGGGGACTGTGGGTAGATGACAGAGCTCTCAGAAGTTTAATGGGACCATGAGAGCAGCAGGACCTGGGTGAGCAGAGCAGTCTTCAGTTCCTCACCTCACTAGATGCTGCTGCTGGCTTCTTGTCATTGAGGTAGGCAGTGACTGTCATTATCTGATGGAGGTTTGTTTTTTAAAAGATGCATTCGTTTTAATTTTACCAGTGTTTTGCCTGCATGTGTCTAAGTGGACTGTGTGTATGCCTGGTCACCATGGAGGCCAGAAGAGGGTGCTAGAGCCCCTGGAATTGGACTTAGAGGAGGTTGTGAGTGGCCATGTGGTGTGTGAGACCCAAACGTCAGTCCTCTGCAGAAGCAGCAGGCGTTCTTGACCTCTGAGCCATCTAGCCCTAGAGTACACTTTCTCCCTCACAGCTTTAAATAACTGAATCCTGAAATACATTAATCGGAGGAAGCCACTTGAATGTGTATTAAATTCCAGCTGTATAAATCCTAGCCTTAGCATGCACTGTGCCAAAGGGTTGACTCGATGTGCAGTCATTTAGTCATACATTGTCCTGATGATTACTAACCCAACGTGCACTGCACTGGCTATAGTATTGTTCAGTCAGTGACTCACAGTTGATGCAGACTGTGCTTATATTTGGCTATATACATACTGATGAAATACCAAACTATAAATAGTTTTGTTTAAAACTATACAGTATAGAAATTTGATTGTTTGTTTATTTCTAAGACAGGATCTCATCATGTAGCCTTGGCTGGCCTGGAGCTTGCTAAGTAGATTGGGCTGGCCTCAGACTCTAGGGATCCTCCTGCCTCTGATTCCTGGGTGCTGGCTGGGACTAAGGTGAGCCTCAGCACAGCTGGTGGGAGCCTTACTTCTTGTGGCAGCATTAAAGAAAATTAAACATGTTAGTGTTTTAAAAACATGGCCTTATTTTTCTGACTCAGCTACGTTGGATGATTTCAGGCCTCCCTGAAGTAATGGCGGCCACAGGGCGAGCTGCCATGGATAGGCCTGACTTCAGCACGCTCTTCCCTGTGGGATGCAGTGCCAGCTCATAAGTGCTTGATTACTTCTGAATTGTTCACTACTGACGGGAAAGAAGCTACCTACTTATACATGTTAGAGTCAGCCATGTATCCTACTAGTACTGTGATTTCACGGGCATGTTATGACACACTACCAGTAAAGTCTCATTGTGTGTGTATAGACTCCTTTTCCTCATCTCTTGACACTTGAAAGGAGTGGCTCTCAGTCCGTGGGTCTCGGGCGTCGAAGAGCCCACTCACGGGTTGCCTAGGACGTTAGAAAACACAGATATTACATTACAATTTAGAACAGTAGTAAAATTGGTTATGAAGTAGCAATGAAAGTAATTTTATGGTTGGGGGTCATCACCACACCAGGAACAGCCTCAGGAAGGCTGAGGACCCTGCTCTAGAGCATTGAGTTTAGCCTCAGCCTCAGCATGACTAACCCAGCTAGTGATGGGTTTCAACTTAGTCATGCTCAAAACGACCCTTTGTAGCATCCATTTCTAGCAGCCTTATTCTCATTGCTTCAGTGTGGGACTTCAGGTATGTAGGATCGTAGTACAGTTAATTTTTCTTTGATTGGTTGTTTTGAATGATCAAAAGATCTGTTTTTGCTTGATGGTTAGAATCTAACAGCAGTGGCATGACCTGGCTTTTAGAGTCAGATGGGAAGATGATTTCCAGATTACTGAAATCCTTGGAAGCTGTTGCTGCTCTCTGTCTCTGTCTTGTTTCTCTGCATGTGTGTCTCTGTGTGGGGCCGCATCCCTGTGTAGAAGGCGTGCGGATTGTCATAGTACAGTCTGAAGCTGTTGCTCATGCATTCTTGTCTTGTTAGTGCTCAGGCTCACCTGTTGTTGGCAGAGGTTAGCTCTCTGTCAACATTGCTTCTTCGTCTGTGGTGGCATGGATATGGTGTTACCCAATCGACTGGACTTAAGGGTCCCTCCCGATTTAACGAGCCCCAGCATCTGGTTAGGCTGGAGATACTTAGTCCAAACGTTATTTTAGCGTTGTAAAGGCATTATGCCTGACACATAGGAGATATCATGAGTGCATGAAGTGGAGCAGTGTCCTACCTCCAGGGCAGTGGGAACGGCTGCAGGAAGGGCGTGGTGCCATACTGTAGTCTTGGTTCTGCCGATGCTTTGAAGAGAGAGCATTTTCAGATGAGGAAGAGTAAGGGGTAGATAACTATGCTGGGCTTTCCCCCTTTGTTTTTAGATAGTTACTCCACATAACCCGACTGTCTTGGAACTTGGCTATGTAGACCAGGACTCTCTGAGGTCTGTTTGCCCTGGCTTCCTCCCTGTTTTGTTTCTTGTAGAAACCCCTGCTCACTAATTGTTGAGGTAAACAAATGTAATCAAATTATTAATTATAGAAAACCTATTTTTTAAAAAAAAATCTGGGCTGAATAAACAGTGCAGTGTATTAGAACTCCCACTGCCCCCCAAACCTGGTCTCAGATTCATATCTTTTTTCACTGTCAGGTAGGTGGGTGCTACCCTTGATGCTGCTACCCTTGATGCTGCTATTGGTTCTGTTAGCGTGGATACCTGTTCTTACACTGCACATGTCCTAGCTAGCAGGACAGCTTTGTTGTCACAGTGAAAATATGCTTAAAGTGTAGGGTGTCATATCTTAAGTTTTGTCTTACTGGAGAATAGGCATGAGGAAGGGCACTATGGCTGACAAGACACCAGAAGACATTTTCCAGGTATTAGATGTTTGGGGAATTGATTGCTAAAGTAGCCAGCTTCTTGCACAGGGTCAGGGTTCCATGTACACGGTGGACTGTGGGGGAAGTAGACTGCGCCAGGCCTTTCTGATTATTCCAGAGAAGTTACAGTTTTTATTAAGTGACTGAGGAAGAATACAATGAAGCAATGTAGAGACAGGAAAACTGGAGAAGAGAATGAGAATGTACAGGGTTGTTACATTTCTGAAGAACAGGAAGGAAGAGGATGTAGCCTTAGCAGCACTTTGATTGATAAACTGTCCTGAGTTTGCCAGGTGGAAAGCTGGAAGGCAGGAATGTAGTTGCTAAGTGCAAGCAGTTCCGGTGTCTGCTTCTGTTGGTCACGTGTGGAGTGTCAGGTAGGCAAGCACACCGTAGCGTCCAGGCAGAGTGCAGTGAGAACTCTGCGCCAGCAGGTTAGCCACACTCAGCAGCTTTGCAGGAATGTAAGTGCTTGCACCAAGGTTGCCCAAGAGGTGGGGAAAACAAGTGAATTCAAGGGCGGAAGGAAGAAGGTAGGCGTTTACATTGTAAAACAGAGAGAATGATGTCAGATTAGGTTGATAGACAGCTACCAGAGTTCAAATTTTAGGTATTTTAGTTTGGCAGTAAACATAAACCTTTAACATCTTCAAAATAAGTTGTGGTGACAGCTTTGCCACCATCTCTGAGACCTTTGAGATGATCCCAGGCCCACAGTTACAGCCGGGGTGAGGCTCGCCACCCTGACATCCTGATGCAGGTTGGAACTTGAAAAGCATTTCTTTCTGTCAGGCAATTCATAGATACAGAACGTTAGCATTCTCCTTAAGGGATTCATGAGCATTTGACTAGAGAGTCTATAGCTACACAGAATTCTTTAAAAAGAAGTAAATTAAAATGACTGTCCTGTTTTGTTAACGGGCTGTTAATATCTTTGTAAGTATTCAGGCTGACGGCAATAACTGTTCAGTACCTTAGGGAATGTTGGAAGAGAATTAGTTTCTAAATGATTACAGATGTGAATGTTGATTGTTTCTCTAGTTTTGCTTTGGCTACAAACTTTTAATTTATTTAAGATTTATTTTGGCTTTTATTTCTGAGATATACCTACTTTTTACACAATGAGATTTATTTTTCAATAATGCAAAGTAATGTTTATTATCATGCTTTCACACAGGTTTGGTTGACATACCTTGTTTCTACTATCTCTGGTCTGGTGGTCATGTGATGTGACAAAGATACTTTCCCTTTTCTCCTTCCCCACTTCCTTAGGACACTGTCCCCTCCCCTAATGGCCCTGTTCTAGGTTCACATCTCTACCCACACCTACATTGGCACATCCGAAAATTTAAACTACCTGGCATTTGTCTTTTCCAGTCTGTTCCTTCACGATATAATTTTCCATTTGATCCTTTGCCTGTAGCTCTCATTCTGTGTGTGTGTGCACCACATTTCCGTGTCCTTGTGAGTTGATTAACATCTTGGCTACTGTTGTCCTTGTCCCTGTGTATATAGCCCGCATCCATGTGGACAGACAGACAGTCATACAGTAGAGTGCAGGAGTGCCGTGCTATAGCTGACTTATATAGTATTTTTATTTTTGGACAAACCTCTCTTCTAATTTTCAGAGTGCCTTTACCTATAAACCTTGAAGGAAAATCATAAAGTCCCAGACAGGGATTTCTAATCGAGTAAGCCACCAGTAAGCTGGTCGGTCAGTCGGTCTGTCTGCCTGCCTGCCTGCCTGCCAGTCTGTCAGTCTGTCTGTTTGCCTGGAGAATTTGAAAATACGTTGCAAGAATTGTCTCATGCACATTTGACTTGGTCTGCCCTTTCTAAGAACAAACACTGTCTTCCCTAACCCCGTGCCCAGCGTGTTCAGGGAGTCTCCCTCTCCAGTCCATGTCGGCCAGCCACCTCGGTCTGCCAGTGGTCCATACTCAGACACATATGCAGTTGGCTGTTGTTTCTCTTTTATCTCCTTTAAACTGGAATAGTCCTGTCTTTTATTAAATTGTCTTTGGGGACTACATACCAGTCATTTTGTACAGTATATACTCAGCAGCTTGTGTTTGTTGTATGTGTCCTTGTAATTAAGGTCACATGACACAACTTAAGAACACCTGGAAGCTCATGTCTTACTTGCTGCTATTAGCCTTACTGCCTTAAAGAGATACTGTAGTGTGTGTTTATTGTAAAAGTAAGGCTTCACTGAGATCAGAGATTCTCAGCCGTAGTGTTGTAGTCCCTCGGGTTTGCAGTTACTTCTTACTTTAATTTTATTACTGTTATGAATTGTAATGGAAATGGTTGTGTTGTTGTTGTTTTTTTAAACATTAGGATTGTTCGGCTTAGCTTTCGCTTTGTGTGGCCCAGCACTAGTCTCCCATTTCTTAGGGGAATTGTCTTGTAAGTGTGCAGCAGTATTTAGGAATCGTGATCTGGATGCAAGGCAATTACTAAATTTTAAAATTACAGTTTAATTTTAACTGACCAAACTGTGTATCTTTAAACTCTAAACTATTGAATCTAAGTTAATAATAATATGACGTCAAATCAAAAGTAGTCTTTAAAAATAAATGATTGTGAATATATCAAGTTGTTGGCCTACTTGTTCTTGTTACACGGAAATCAGTAGGCTTTAAGGCAGCAGTTTAACTATGGGGATGAGCAGTTTTGAAACCAGAGAGCAAAGGAGTTATTTCAGTTACCATCAGTAATAATGTTATTAATCTGAGATTGATTAATTGGATGTGTCCATGCCTATATATTGACCCCTAAGATAAAACAAGCAGATTATTAGTGTCATTTAGAACCAAGAAACTCAACCAAAATGACGCAAACATAAAACTGAAGGAGTTAAAAACTGTGAATTAGAAGTACTAGCTTAAATTAATGTATTTTCTCTAAAAATGCATGCATTGTAGTTCATTCTGCTGAACACACAAGAAGACATATACCTAGTCACTGTCTTACCTCACACTTGTACTCTGCTTAGCTTTTGATGAAATGACAGTCATAGTTTGAGTTATAGCAGGAAGTCCACAAAGTGTGCCTGATGCGATACGTCTTATCAGAAAGCAGGTCGGGAGCAATAATTTTATTTGTATAATGTTCAAGTTAGGGTAAACATTTATACCATGAAATATTTACCACTTATTGAATCATTGAAAACATCTTTTCCCCCTAGCCTTAAAAAGAAAAGGTGTATTATTATTACCATGGTTCGTAGTTACGCTGTTGTGTGGTTGGACATCAGAATTCATTTCTTTTAAAACATTCCCTTCCTCTCCATCTTTATTCAAAGAACAACCCAATAAACTACTTTGGACATAAATACCAAAGTCCCGCAGGTCCTACTACTAAGCATGCCCCTTACTTACTGAAACGGAGACAGGAGTCTGACAGCCTGCCCTTCCTCAGCCGTTAGATGCAGTGTGTCGGGTCTCAGATTGTAACCAGGGGCGCCCTGAGCCTCTGACCTTTCTGCCTTCTCCACTTCCATGGTGTTTGTAGGCTTGCTTTACTGAGTTATAACTGAGATAGGCTCTGGGCTTGTGCATGTTTGACAAGCAGGTTTTATGCTAGGTACTTGAGTGAAAATAAGAACTGCGAGGTAGCAATCTGCGACTTTCCAGCTCCTTTTTTTTTTTTTTTTAAATGGGAAGGATAAATTTAACAGTACTTTATACTAAATGGTCTTGATTGCTTCCCCAAACCTGGTCTTGTCTAGATCAGCTGTTATAAACATAGCACAGGAAGCTGCTTATCAGCTTACCATGGAGCTACCTCAAGATAGGAGTTCTTTTGACAGTAAAGACTTTGTTGTTTCAGTCTCCCCAGGCCTGATCTATGAGAGGTTCTCAGTGAAGTTTATTGAATTAATGATTTTTCTCAGCTGTGAGTTAATAGAGAAATAAAATTGTCAGGAAAAAGAAATCTCCTATAGTCTTGCTACAGTTTGTACCATTAGTTCAAGGAAAATAAGACATCCCCCTTTATTAAAAGACTCTGAATGATATCTGAGAGGCTTGGAGCTGTGGGGGGGAGGGAGTACTGGTGGGAAGGGTTTGGGAATGGAGAGAGAAAGCAGTATTGGTTGAAACAATGTTACAACCATAAATCTCACTAGAGGAAAAGTTTTACACTTCCTATTACTATGAAACAAAATTATACCACACTTTCAAAATACATATATATTTGTTAATTTAAACATTTAATTTGTAGAATGAAAATTTTTCCTGGACACTTTATTACTCTGTTTTACAACTCTTTTAGGTACTGTTTTTTTCTGCGGAAGAGTAGCTTTTTAAAGTAGTCTGTCAGCAAATTGTGCCACCTGGTGGTAGTTTGGAAAATTCCAGAAGCCAGAAGATAATACCCTGTGCTTCTTTCTCTCAAGTGTTGGGATTTCAGACTTGCATCACTGCACAGTGACAGAAATAATCTTGAAAACAAGGATGTTGTTTTCACTGCAAGAAATGGGCTTATTTTCTACCCTCTGTAGTAAGAATCACCAACATGCTTATTAATTTCTTCATACAGTTCCTAAATTTAAACTGTTAGAGCTAGCCTCTAATAAGGCTTTTGTATAATGACTTACACATTTTGTCTTCCCAGTGTTTAGCTCAGGATCCCATAGTTGGTAGGCCTTGCACATTATCTTTGAGGAAGATTACAATCCTACAAATAAGTATGTACAATGGCCTGTGATGGCAAATGCCTTTAATCTCAGTATCCCAGGAGGCAGAGGCAGGCAGATTTCTATAAGTTCCAGGCAAGCCTTGTTGGTGTACAGAGTGACTTCCAGAATAGCTGGGACTACACAGAAAAACCTTGTGTCTCCAAAACAAAAACAAAAAGCCAAATATGTATGCCTGTCTTAGGGTTTTACTGCTGTGAATAGATACTGTGATCAAGGCACATCTTAAAGGACAGCATTTAATTGGGGCTGGCTTTCAGATTCAGAGGTTCAGTCCATTATCAAGATGGGGGAAAATGGTAGCATTCAGACAGGCATGGTGTAGGACGAGCTGAGAGTTCTACATCTTCATCTGAAGGCTGCTAGGAGAAGACTGGCTTCTAGGCAGCTAGGACAAGTGACACACCTACTCCAACTAGGCCACACCTCCTAATGGCACCAGTCCCTGGGCCAAGCATATACAAACCACCACACATGTGCATTACTATAAATGTATATTGCCCTTTGTATTTGGACACAGATAATTGAAATATTAAACTGTATCTTTCTGCTGAAGAGTTAAATTCCTGTTGATTGTTGCTTAAAGTTTTTATTTTTAATTGTAGTCAGTCAGAAGATGATTCTGGGTCAGCATCAGGCTCTGGATCTGGCTCGAGTTCTGGCAGCAGCAGTGATGGAAGCAGCAGCCAGTCTGGGAGCAGCGACTCTGACTCTGGTTCTGACTCAGGAAGTCAATCGGAGTCTGAATCAGATACATCCCGAGAGAACAAGGTTCAAGCAAAACCACCCAAAGTTGATGGAGCTGAGGTAATGTAGTGCAAAATAGGCTTATGCAGTTGAACTGGCTTAGACAGAAGCAGATGGCTGTAAAATACTTACATATACAAATAAAGCCTTTTCTTCTTCTCTTAGACAGAAATGAAATCTTGTAACTGACTGGATAGTGTCATGGTCTGGGAGTATGGCTCAGTAATACAGCACTTGCCTAACACGCGTGTTAGAAATTACATGTCGTAGATAAAAGAAAAGGCTGCTCGAGGTCTTCTGGTTAGACTTGCAATGACCTCCTAAGGTCTACAAGGGGCGCTTTATTGCTGACAGCTGGAGGGCTTGACAGACCTGTTTCCTGCAGCTTCCTTCCTGCAAGGGAATGATTACTCTTCAGTACCAGTCCCTGCAGAGCTGAGATGCTGGGGCCTAAGATATCAGCCCTGTTGTAGCTTGCCACAGGAGAGCACAGGCAACTGCAGCCTGTAGGAGGGACGCTGTACAGCTCCACTTTGTCCAGAGAAAACTGGAAGCACTAGGAGCTTGGTGGTTATTACATATAAAATCCAGCACGTCATATATTCTGATCTTCACCTGAAGCCTTGCATTGCTTTTCCCTGTGTTGCGGGGCACTGTCTTCATGTAGTGAGTGAGGAGGATATAAACTTGGAGGGTATAAATGTTGAGACATTTCATCTCTCCCTGCTTTGTTTTTGGTAGTTTTGGAAATCCAACCCCAGTATTCTGGCTGTGCAGAGATCTGCCATGCTCAGGAAGCAGCCACAGCAGACCCAGCAGCGTGCAGCCTCGTCCAACAGTGGGTCCGAGGAGGTGAGCACACAGACACTTGCTCGCTTCCTTACCAAGCACCACTGCTGTGGAGGATAGCAGTGCCTGGGTTCAGATCTGTGATGAATCTTGACCTACAGACATCTTCTGGAGTGCCAGTGTTCCTACTTTTAGAGGTTAATCAAAAGCAGTTAGTGGGATTTGTTTCCTCATCATGGCAAAGCAGGGAATAAGATCTCGATGTATGGATGCCTGCCTGCTCTCCCAGCTCTTAGAGGCTGGAGCACAGTGAATTAGAGTTTAGCACTGGCCATATGTGCCTGAGGCTAACCTGTGGACCTAGTAAATACTGTTTCAAGACAAGTACTGGAAAAACCAAAGGCGAACCTGCAAGAAATATTAAATGTGATGAATTGGCATAGGAATGAATATTTGTAATCTTAGAACTTGTGAGACGGAGGCAGGAGGATTGTAGCTCGAGGCATTTTTTCAGTGCCCCGCCCCTAATATTTTATACATGTGTGTGTGATGTACACACACAATTTAACAGGTAAAGACATTGTTAGTTCTGTATACAAGAGGAGCCCAGATTTGTTATTTTGAGTATTTGTGTAGTTTATAAGTTTGCTTTCTATTGCTATGGTAAGCATTCATCCATCATATACCTTCAGTCTATCAGGAGAAGAAGTCAGGGCGGGAACCTGGAGGCTGGGACTGAAACAGAGGCTGTGGAGGGAACCTGGAGGCTGGGACTGAAACAGAGGCTGTGGAGGGAACCTGGAGGCAGGGACTGAAACAGAGGCTGTGGAGGGAACCTGGAGGCTGGGACTGAAACAGAGGCTGTGGAGGGAACCTGGAGGCTGGGACTGAAACAGAGGCTGTGGAGGCTGCTGCTCTCCTGGCTCACAGGTTACCTGCCTTTCTACACCTTCCGTGCTGACACCACACGAATGGGCTGGGCCCTCCCACACGAGTGAGTCATCACTTAAGATGATGCCCACAGACTTGGCTATAGGCTATTTGATGGAGTAATTTTCTCCATTGAGGGTTCTTCTTCCCAGATGACTCTAGCTTGTGTTAAAGTGGCAAAAAAGTAACCAGGTACATATGTGCTCATTCACATGCTATCTTGGTCTGAATTATTCCAGTTGGTGTGTGCTATTAGAATTTATTTTCAGCACATGTGTATATATACATGTATATACATATATACATATGCATGTATGTATATGTATATATATGTAGTATAGTACTATGTATCCTATAGTGAGGTAGTCTACTCTGTCAGTACACATATTTGTATATATTTGTGTATTCTAGTGCCAACACATTTATAAAAGAAATTTTACTTTTTAAGTGATAAGTGGTACACATGTCACTTTTTTTGGGGGGGGGGTAATATTCTTTTTTATGTGTCTTAGGTTTTGGTTGCTATGATAAAAACACCAAGACCAAAGCAATTTACAGAAGGAAGGGTTTATTTGGGGCTTAACATTCCTGAGGGATAAAGAGTCCATCACTGTTACCGCAGGGAAGTGGGACAGTAGGCTGGCATGGCTCCTGGAGCAGAGAACTGGGAGCAGAGAGGCAAACTGGGAATAGCCCAGTTTTCAAATGTCACAGCTGGCTGCAGTGATACACTTCCTTCAGCAAGGACATACTTCCTACACCTACCTAAAGAGTGCCGCCTACTTAAACTAAGTATTCAAATGCACAAGATTCTGCAGGAGAATCTCATTCAAACCACTACTGGGTGTGGGTGTGGTCTGTCTGTCTGTATGTCTATGTTAGAGTTATAGTTAGCAAACTGAATGCTAACTCGCATAGCACATGAATCTTTACTAACTCAGTCAGACTTGAACCGTGAGCGAGCTCCTGACACTGGCCTTGCCCCTCTGCAGGACTCCTCTAGCAGCGAAGACTCAGATGACTCGTCCCGGGACGTCAGGAGGAGAAAGCACAACGAGTACGTGAGGTTTGGTGTTTTAGCTGACTTGTGTTGTGTTTTGTTTGTTCACTTGTTTTGGGGGCAGGGTTTCTCTGTGTAGCTCTGGCTGTGAGGACACTACATACAACTCACTCTGTAGACCATGCTGGCCTCAAACTCAGATCTGCCTGCCTCTGCCTCCTGAGTGCTGGGTTTAAAGTTGTGCACCACCATGCCTGGCTCATTCAGTTAACTTTGAATGCTAAGGAAATACTATGGTTTTGTATTTCTTCTTTTGTACATTTCCTTTCCAAAAGTAGTTTTTAAAATTCTTAGTTCATGGTGTTTTTGAAGTTAATTTAAACCACTACCAAAACATTTGTCTTTCTGTAGTCAGCTGACGTCTTTTATATGTTGTAACCTATGTCCTATGTGTTTGTAGATTAAAGATTGACTTTAAGTGCTATCAAAAGAACTACTTTCCAAATACATGCTACTTTCCAATTTTCTATAACTTGGGAGAAAGTCATGTAAGAGTGCAGGGTAATTGAGTGGCGTGGCTGTTGTGTTAATTACCCAATCAGCTCATGTACACATGGAGTTCACTTAGAACTCATACTCAGTACAGCTGCCACAGATTCTGACCCAGAAAGCAGATACAACACTCTCTTACATTAGGTCCACTCTACTGGTTTACGTCTTCATTCTTGTGTTTTGACCGAGCTTTTTCTATTTGTCGTGGGTATTGTGTTTATTTACTTTGTTCTAGGTGTATTTGGATTTAATATTTTTCTAACAGGTTTTATATGTTTATAAGATTCGTGTTTTGTAGTTTCTGAAAATTCTGTTTTTGTATCTTTGGTTATCTTCTGTTTTTCTTTCCCCTGTCTCTCATAGGGCATACCCATTACTTGGTGTATTTCGGATAATCTGGTTTTTTACTCTGTAAATCTTTTTGGTTTTTCAGGACAGGGTTTCTCTGTGTAACCCTGGCTGTCCTGGAACTCACTCTGCTCACCAGGCTGGCCTTGATCTTAGAAAATCCGCCTGCCTCTGCTTCCCAAGTGCTGGGATTAAAGGCGTGCGCCACCACTGCCCGGCTCACTCTGTGATCTTATTGTGCCCTATTTTGCCTTGCTCTCACTCTGCTGCATTGTTGTCTAATTTCCTGAGTTCTGTGTTACAGCTTTGTGTGCTTGTGTGTGTGGTGCTGGCTGTTCATATTCCAGAGAAGCACTGATAATCCAGCTTCCCTGTGTTCTGGTTTTCAGTGAAAACTATACTGTATTTTCAACTATGGTGTCTTCTCAGCTATTTATTTATATCTTTTATTGAGATGCTAAATCTCAATTAGCATGGTCATAAGAAAATAATAAAAGACAAGTACTTTGGGTTGATACATAGACTTGATTGGGTGTAAAAATTGAAAATGTATTTGGAAGAATTTTCCATGTTTCCAACATCGTGCCACTTTGAGGAGGAAGACCACAGGGTAGAATAATTGGCTTCTGCTATGTCTTACCATCTGATAGAATCATAATCTGGTTTTATGTGTGTTTGTTTACTGCATCATAGTCACAATTGATGTGATGTAAATTAAGCTTTTTTCCCCTAGAGAATATATATTATTAAAAATTACTTTAGAGGTTAGAAAGAAGCTTAATGATTAAGAGCACTGGCTGCTCTTCCAGAGAGCAGTAGTTTGGCTCCCAATGCCCACCCACATGGTGGCTAACAACTGTCTGTAAATCCAGACCCAGGCCATCTGACTCCCCTTCTGACTGCTGTTGGCACCAGGAATGCAGTTAGCGTATAGACCCATGCACATAAGGGATATGCTCCCCCATCTTCTGAGCCCATACTAGTTTGTTATGTTTCCAGGATACTACAGTCTAGATTCCTCTCCTAGGGAAGGGTCTTTCAGAGTCTGGAAACTCACCCAGATGTGCAGATGTTCACTTGTTCTGTACATACTTGCCTGGATTCTTTCTCTTGGACTGTTCAACAGTCCTGCTTTCCCACATGAAGCCAGAACAAGACACAGCAGGTGGGAGCCCCCGCCGAGAGCCCATGCCCATGGTGAGCGCAGCACAGCATGACCAGGTCACCTTGACATCTACCATGCTGAGCCTTTTAGATACTACAGTCTCTAAGAAAGTGAAGTGAGGAGTTAGAGTTCCTTTTGTTTTTTAAAAAAAATAGTATATATACATAAACCTGTAACCATTTGTTCACATAATATTTTTCACTTGGGGGTTAAGTGACCAGTAAAACCCTGGGGTTATAAGAGAAATCTTTGCAAAATACTTCTTGTTGTTATTCTGCTGATATTTACTATTTTCCAGTATGGCTCAAAGCAATGGTTTTCTTTGTATTCAGTGGGATATAATTTAGTTTTGACCATAATTAGGTTTTATTAGCAATATAAATTACTTATGTTATCTAAATAAAAACTGTTTATACACAGTGAAGACTGGCAGATGTCTGGGTCTGGATCTCCATCTCAGTCTGGTTCAGACTCAGAATCTGAGGAAGAGAGAGAGAAAAGCAGCTGTGATGGGACAGAGTCTGATTATGAGCCGAAAAACAAAGTCAGAAGCAGAAAGCCTCAGAATAGGTGAGTTGAGTACAGTGTTTTGATGCTAAAAATTGCCATTTAGAGATTTTTTTTTTTTTATCTTAGTGTCTGTAAAACACTTTTGCCTTCCCTTTCCCAGATCTAAGTCAAAAAATGGGAAAAAAATTCTTGGACAAAAAAAGCGACAGATTGATTCGTCTGAGGATGAAGATGACGAAGATTACGACAATGACAAACGCAGCTCTCGCCGCCAGGCCACTGTCAACGTGAGCTACAAGGAGGACGAGGAGATGAAAACTGACTCCGATGACCTGCTGGAGGTCTGCGGAGAGGACGTCCCACAGACGGAGGACGAGGAGTTCGAGACGATAGAAAGGTTTATGGATTGCAGAGTGGGCCGGAAAGGAGGTATGGCTGCAAGACCAGCTGCGTGCTTGTTGAGACATCATGGCGTGAACTGTCCTAGTGCCAGTCCTTGTGTTGTACATGTGCAAAGGCTTTTAACTCAATACAGAAAATGGTGTTTTTCTAACATTTAAAGTCATTTCTTTTTTAATACTTTAAACTTAAAGAGTTTTTGTTTTTTTGACCATCTCCCCTATGTCTTAAACATACAGGCTTCTTATTGCTTAATGTATCTGGAAAGTAAATTAATTAAAACAGCAATTTTCAAATTACTAGTTCACTACCCACTAATTGGGTGTGCTGTCGAGTATCCCATTTTTTTTTTAAATGGCTTATTGATTAGAAATTTTTACATTTCTTCAGTGTGCATGTCTTTGTGTATGCATGTGCTCCGACTCCCATGAGGCTGCTAGAGGACAACTTGGTGTGTGTTTGGTCTCTTTATCATGTTAAGTCCCGGGGATAGGACTCAGGTTGTCCATCTTCTGCCTGCTGAGCCATCATGGCCTGCTCCCCGGTTTTTTAAAACCTGAGAGGGATAGACTGATATAGGTGATTTTTAGTTTTAAAATTCTTAGTTATCTTTCATTTGTGACTTAATTTACCATAATTTTTTTTTGTATTTTAATAGTTTGGTTATTTAGTGAGTGGTTTATATATATATTTGAAGCTTTAAATTGGAAAGAAAATAGCCCTGTAACAGAATCAACATTGAGTTTGTCTTTTGCCTCTAGCTACTGGTGCTACTACAACCATTTATGCTATTGAAGCAGATGGTGACCCAAATGCAGGATTTGAAAAAAACAAGGAGCCAGGAGACATTCAGTATTTAATTAAGTGGAAAGGGTGGTCTCACATCCACAACACGTGGGAGACGGAGGAAACACTGAAGCAGCAGAACGTCAGAGGGATGAAAAAACTGGATAATTATAAGAAAAAAGATCAGGAGACAAAACGATGGTAAAGAGTCCTTTAAAATCTTTTTTATAGTTCAAGACTTGAGTTTCATAACTAAGAATAAAATAACAGCATAAAGTATTTCTAGTCTATATTTCATTTCAGGGCAAAAGTCTTTGGAATGGTCCAGTCTGAACATGTCTTTGATAAGAATAGCACAGACTGTCGTACAAAAATTTTTAAAATTAAAAGCTTATAATGTTGGTGAGGATGTTAGAACTCTTTGCCTAGAATGTGCAAGGTTCAGTCTCTAGCCTTACCATAAACAAAACAAAAAATAAAATAAAAAAAAGCAAAAGAAACAAAACAGAAAGAAAAAAACTACTGTTATACTCTATATATTGTTTACACCATTAAAAGGTACAATGGGAGCTTGTCAAACATAATTATCAGTAAGATAATGTAATTTAGAGCAAAATCTGAAGTCTGTTGTTGCTTTAAAAATTTTCAGGCTGAAAAATGCTTCTCCAGAAGATGTGGAATATTATAATTGCCAGCAAGAATTGACAGATGATCTACACAAACAGTATCAGATAGTGGAGCGCATAATTGGTTAGTGGTAAATACATGTGATAAGGCGTTATCTGTTTGGTATGTTTTTTGAGGTGGGATCTCATTCTGTTGTGCATTATGGTCTCGAGCTCTGAACCCATGCTCAGTTCCTGAGTAGCTGGGATTACAAGTTTGTACTCCCCAGCTTGTGTTCAGATTGTTCATCTTTACTTGAAATTATGTAAGCAAACAAGTTTACCTTTATACACAAAACCCAGTAGCTTGCTTTTACTAAAATATTGCAATGTAGATGACTAATTTTCCCTGTGTAGCCTTTACTGAGTATGCCTGTGATGTAATTAAATGAAATAAAATAAGTACCTGATTCATCTCACAGCTCATTCCAATCAGAAATCAGCAGCTGGTCTTCCTGATTATTATTGCAAATGGCAGGGCCTTCCATACTCTGAATGCAGCTGGGAGGACGGAGCTCTCATTTCCAAAAAGTTCCAGACACGCATCGATGAATATTTTAGCAGGAATCAGTCAAAAACGACACCTTTTAAAGATTGCAAAGTGAGTACTGACATTTTTAATTAATGCAAATGTGTGTGTTTTGTTTCAAGCCTATATGGAGCGTAGAATCTTGATATCATACAGGCTAAAAGAATACTTAGTTGGGTATGCCTTTTAGAGGAACTGAGATTTCTCTAGTGGCACTATGGTACAATAGGATAAATTGGTGGTAATGATTGTGTGGAGACTGAATAGAGAAAATTTCCTTGGAAATTGAAAGTATGTGCTTCGTTTACAAGTAGCAGAAATTGTTGCTGGAAGTTAGTGCTGAAACCAGGGCCTGAGACACTGTCTAGGGCCATCGTCCCTAAACTTTGGAAACTTAGGTAAAAATATTAGTGCTAGTTTTAAAGTCTAGATACTACTTTATTACAGTATTGAATTAAATTCATAGTGGTATTTTGAAAATCATATGGAATAGAAGTCTTATAAACTATAGTTGTTGATTGGAGCAGTGGTTATAAATGATTTTGACATTCCTTCCTTTTGAAGTACTTGACCTATGTATATTGTTGGGAACCAAATTTCCTCAGTAATTTTTTCCACCATAAAAGGCAAAACATTTTACTCTACATTCTTGTTAGAGTCATAGAAAATAGCCACGAACAAATGAATCATCAGATACATACATATATTTTTGTTTTGTTTGAGTGCTGGCATCTGGAAGATGTGGAATTTTATAGTTGCCAGCAAGCGCTTAGGAGTGGTGTACGTATCAGATAGAGGAGGGGAGAGGACTCAGCAGTTAATACCTTTGATGACGCTGTTATTTGTTGCTGTCTTGAGCTGGCCTTGAGCTCAGGCTCTGGATGCTTCATGTTTTCAGAAGTGCGACTTCTGGTCTCATCTGTTGAGTGGGCAGATTATGGGTCCGTACTAGAGTGCTTCACTTCTTATACATGTTGAATTATATAACCGCTGGAACTAATAACGAAAATGAACGTTAGTGTTTATGTTGAAAGATAGTCTAAAGGACATTCATCTTTTTGCATGATATCTTATATTCTGCATATTAATATTTATTCTGACCAAAGGTATTGAAACAAAGACCAAGATTTGTAGCTCTGAAGAAACAGCCATCCTATATTGGAGGACATGAGGGTTTAGAATTGAGAGACTATCAGCTGAATGGTTTAAACTGGCTTGCTCACTCTTGGTGCAAGTAAGTGTTTTCCGAGTTACCTGCTCACCCTGGGACAATGAGACCTCCCCCCCTTGTTTGCAGATCACCGAGGGGTGTCTAGGATTTCCACAAACTGAAACACTGCAGCAAAGCAGTATTTACTTGAGGTTTGATTTACTTGAGGTCTGATTTGTGGGCAGCACCACAGGTCTGCAGCAGGCATCAGAGAAATAGTTCCCTTTATTTTAATGCATTCAGTCAAACATGTCAGATTTGACTTAAGTCTTTTAAGTGGAGCCAGGGAGCAGAATGAAAGTCATAATTGTCAGTAAGAAGTGTTTTGAGAGTTTTTTGGATGGTTTCACATCTTTTACTTTTACAACCCTGACTTCAGAATCTTAATGGTTTCTTGACAGTGAGTCAGTCTGTCTCTGTCTCTCTGGCTGTCTTTCTCTTCCCCCTCCCTCCCTCCCTCCCTCCCTCCCTCCCTTCTTCCCTTCTTCCCTTCTTCCCTCCCTCCCTCCCTCCCTCCCTCCCTCCCTCCCTCCCTCCCTCCCTCCCTTCTTCCCTCCCTCCCTTCCTCCCTCCCTCCCTCCCTCCCTCCCTCTCTCCCTCCATCTTCACCCCCCCCCCATGCCTGTGTCACAGTGTGCAGATAGCCGCAGGTGGTAAAGGCATGGGCAGCCAGTTCTTCCTGCTGCCCTGTTGTCTTTTTACCGTGTGCAGTGCGGAGGCATGGATGGGATTACTGGTGACAGCAGAGAAGCTGAAGGAGTGAGGGCAGATTTTATAAATATATCATCCAGGGATGATTTCTGTTGATAAAGTTTGAGTTTAACTAATGTGATGAT
Source organism: Apodemus sylvaticus (assembly GCF_947179515.1). Classification (NCBI taxonomy): domain Eukaryota; kingdom Metazoa; phylum Chordata; class Mammalia; order Rodentia; family Muridae; genus Apodemus; species Apodemus sylvaticus. Next base: position 49,644,794 of record NC_067494.1, read on the forward strand.
TGACATTCCTAAACGTTTTTATTCAAATGGGAAAATTGTATACGTTGTCATCCACACTTCCTGAAATATTTCCCCATTCCCTAGTTTTTGCTAATAACCACGTAGACCTCTGTCCTTTCCCAGCCTCCCCTCGACCCTGTTCTGAAGTCCTCAGTTCCTTCAGTTGTAGTTTAGCTATACGTTTCCACCTTTGTTCTTCCTAGCCACTTTTTTCTTACTGCCATATCTACAGTCTGCTTACTGCGGATAGATAAACTACAGTATTGGCTTTGTAATTAACTAAGAGTAGTAATATGAAATATTAAAGCAAAATCTGGCCTTAAATGTTACTTGCTATTCATCTTACCTTTCCTGTAATGTTAGTGATTATGTCTTTTGGTGAGGTTTTGTATTTATTGTATGTTGTTGATAGAAATAGTGTATTGCATAAAATACCTCTTATATATATCATTTTATATAACTTGATATAAACGGGAGACATAATATATGAAAACGATTCTTCACAAATTTACACCTTAACTGCGTACATGGATTTGCTTTTTAACATTGTAGAGGAAATAGTTGCATCCTTGCTGATGAAATGGGCCTTGGGAAAACGATACAGACGATCTCGTTTTTGAACTACCTGTTCCATGAGCATCAGTTGTACGGACCTTTTCTCCTGGTTGTCCCACTCTCCACCCTGACCTCCTGGCAGAGGGAGATTCAGACGTGGGCGTCTCAGATGAATGCTGTAGTTTATTTAGGTGACATTAACAGCAGAAACATGGTAAGTTGTTTTTCCATTAACTTAGTAGGCTATACAGATTTATCTTTGAGGATAAGTGTGTGGTTTGGTTTTGTATGTGTGTGTGTTCATATTCTTAATTCTATCACATAACTTGCTACAAAGAAGTGCCTAGCACGTGCTTAATTGGTTATAATAAAAATCAAGCTATGGGGCTGGTGGGATGCCTCAGTGGGTAAAGGGATTGTCACCTAGCCCAACAACCTGTGTGTGTTTCATTCCTTAAATTGTTCTTTGACCTCCATACGTATACAGGTTTACACAAACGCAATAAATTAATAAATAAATGTAATAAATTTAAAAGTTCATGCTTGGTTCAAGTGTAGTTGGATATATATATGTATGTATACATCTATATATATATATATATATATATGTGTGTGTGTGTTGTATGTACATATAAACATAAACACATACATATTCCCCTACACCTCTTTTTGAGGTCCAGGATAGCTTTGAACTCAAAATCCTCTTGTTTCAGCTTCTCATGTGTTGGCATTATAGACATGTGCCACACACACATACACAAGCACATGTATACATGCACATATTAGATATGTATGAATTATATTTTTTCTTCTATGGGAAAATTCAAATATTCATGAGAATAGTTCTCAGAATACAATGAACATTTGTTAAATTCCTTTCCAAAGTTTTAAAATATTAAATGGTTGTTAATCTTGTTTTGTGTGTGTGTGTGTGTGTGTGTGTGTGTGTGTGTAAAATCTCCTTACAGTTAGGTGAGATGGAGCTTAGATGGCATGTTTTATCCATAAATATTACTAAGCAAATTGTTTTACAACAAATCTTTCTTTAGTGAATGTAATAAAATTAGGCTTGTTGCATTTTTTTAATGGGATATCAGTTCTGCATGCCGTGTCCAATTCTATAAAGAGCTATTAACTTTTTATTACATCTTTTTTGTGTGTGTATCTTAGATGGCTTTTAATTCATTTTAGATATTTAAGTAGAACTATATAATTAGTTTGATGCTTCGTTTAACCTTTTCCTTAAAAATCTCATAATAGATAAGAACTCATGAATGGATGCATCCCCAGACCAAACGGTTAAAATTTAATATACTTTTAACAACGTATGAAATTTTATTGAAGGATAAGGTATGTGTTACTTGTGTTAGTGTTTTCTGCTCACAGTTTTCCTGTATTATGTGTTGTGGGTCAGAATGAAGGGATATTTAAGTCATAGAAGATCTGCAAACTGTAGCTTTGAGTCTTTTAAAAAAATTTTTTGTTTTCTACTTTTCTAAGTGGCCCTTGAGCTAAGAGTGAATTTTGTATTTTAGAAAGATGTCAGAGGATTTCTTTACAGGGTGATATGGAAGGGTGTGATAGAGCACATTGGTCTGCAAAGTCAAATATTTCTCATCGCATTTTTTAGAAAAAGCTTACGAATTCTTACTTAAGTGGAGGTTAGTTGTTAGCGTCTGTTATGTCTAATATTTAAAAAATTGAGAAAGAGGCCTGTCTCAGTTTCTGTTAATATTTACTGTGATAAAACACTGACCAAAGCAACTTAGGGGAGGGAAGAATTCATTTGACCTTCATCGTCATGGTTATGATGAAGGAAATCAGGCAGAAAGCAGGCGGGAGGGGCCACTTGCTTGCCTGCTCTCAGTTCATGTCAGTTAGCATTCATATGCAGTGCAGGGTCACCTAGTAGGGCTGGCAGTAGGGGTGGTGCTGGCTACGGTGGCCTTAGCCTTCTGTAGTCGTTAACAATCAAGGCACGGCAGTCGGTCAGTCTGCTGAGGCTTCTCTCAGATAACACTGGTGTATCGTGTTGACCAGTACAGTGCCTAACTGTCAGTGAAACTTAGATCAAAGTCCTTATAATGGACTGTCTCACTTAATTCTTACATCTACTTTGCTATTCTTTCTTTATTGAAAAGCCAGTTTCTTTAGAGCTTCATGATCACGTCTAATGTCACACAGCTGTTAACAGCAGAATCAGGCCTGCCTTTATTTCACGTCACCAGAGACCTAAATTTAAGTATTAGAAACCTGGGTTTTGTAGAAGTCATACGTACTTGAAGTATGATACTGTTTCAAGTTGACATTCTTAAGAGATCTTTGCTGGATTTAGACTGAAAATCTTGTGTACAATTCTGAGTAGGTGGTACCAGCTTCCTTCCTTTTTGGCTCATTGTGTAAGCTAGTATAGACTGATAGTCTCTATTTTCTAGTAGTGAAATTAATAATTGAAGAAATTTTATTTTGTGTGATGAATTGCTTGATTTGAGGATTCCAGTTCAGTCATGAAATTTTTATTTTTTGTTTTGGTTCTTCAGGACAGTGTTTTCTCTGGACTACTCTGATAGTTCTGGAACTCTCCAGACCAGGGTGGTCTTGTACTCAGAGATCTACCTACCTCAGCCTCCCAAGTGCTGAGATGAAAATGGTAGTTTCTGATTTTTAATTTACCTCATTTTAGTAATCATAGGTTCAAATCAAATGAAAAAGTTAAATTTGAATTCTTATTCCTCTAAATATACTGTCTTTTTTTATTCATTTTAAGGCATTCCTTGGTGGTCTGAACTGGGCATTTATAGGTGTTGATGAAGCACATCGATTGAAAAATGATGATTCCCTTCTGTATAAAACTTTAATTGATTTTAAATCTAATCACCGTCTCCTAATCACTGGAACTCCTCTACAGAACTCCCTGAAAGAGCTCTGGTCATTGCTGCATTTCATTATGCCAGAGAAGTAAGACAACATGTGCTTTTGTTCATAGTTTTATGTGCTTAGATTCAGTTGGGAAAAAAAGTTTAGGGAATTGAATTCATGATTTAAATGACATTGGGTCACAGATCATTAAAAATGGAAAAAAATGGGATGGAATTAATTTTGGATTTCTAAGTTTAGAAATTTTAATTCTATAAAATCATCAGAGTATACATTAAAACTGTTTGTGTGCATGAATGCTTTGCCTCCATGTATGTGTATGTACCGTGTATGTGAAGTAGTAGTTATACCCAGAGACTGCTAGTAATCCGATGTTTGTAAACTAGACCAGAAAGTTCATTTGTCCTAGGTCACATATGCATTCTTTTTTCAGTATGTCTTGAACTTTACATGGTAGTTTTGAGAAATATTTTAGTGATAATTGTGCCCTTGAAGAACAATCATTATAGTGTACTCATATTTAATCTTCTTGGTGCCGTTCTGCAGGACGAGCCTAGTATATCATATGCTATAGGGAGCAGTCTGCCACGACCTGCCTCTCCCGCCCTCAGTTTACTTTTTGTTTGGAGGTGGGGGTCTCCCTAAATTGCCCAGGTTGGCCTTGGATATATACTCTGTAGCTCAGGTTGGATCATATATGCCCACTCATCTATGCATATAGATAACATATATAGTCATATAATTGTGTGTGTGTAGGAGGAACTTTTTGGGTGGGAGACTTCGAGGTGACTAATTTCAGCTTGTATATTTTGCTCATCTTCAGTGACTGTTCCTTAAACTGTTTTGAAGGTTTTCTTCTTGGGAAGACTTTGAAGAAGAACATGGCAAAGGCAGGGAGTATGGCTACGCCAGCCTCCACAAGGAGCTCGAGCCCTTTCTGCTACGCAGAGTTAAGAAAGATGTGGAAAAGTCTCTTCCTGCCAAGGTTGAGCAGATTTTAAGAATGGAAATGAGTGCTTTACAGAAACAATATTACAAGTAAGCCTAAAGAGAACCCGGAATTCAGAGTTAACCGTCCTCCTCGTCGTGGGCTTCGCCTGCTCATAGACAGGCTCTAGAGTGGGAACCGCTCACTTCACGCAGGGTTAAAACAGGTTTTATTCTGTGGCTAATTAGCAGGGAGCTCTAGTGCTGGGTCCAAGATTAAATCCTTGTCTTAAAAGACTGACTTTCATGTGTGTGAGTCCTGGCTTGCATGCATTTGTGTACCACGTACATGCCTGGTATCTGGTGCACAGGCCAGAGTCGAGCACAGGAGCCTCCGGAACCCAAGTTCGTCACAGACCCAAGATGAGGCCCTCTGCCAGGGCAACAAGTGCTCTTGACCTGCGAGCCACCTCCCCTGCTCCCTCCCACACCAGGCTCGTCAAGTGTCTTCATGTGTTCTTCTAGTCACACGTTAACTTTTAACAAGCCTGCTAGGTCCAGCAGCTCTGGTAACTGACAGAGCTGAGGAAACCGTAGACAGAGGTTTAGCTGTTCCTCCCTTTTCTGCAGAACACAAACAAGTTATATTTTGTCTAAGTTCCTTGTCAAGTTTATATAGTAACTTTTCAAAGGATAAAATTAAAAATATGTCCTAACATCTATTCTGATATTTACTTGTACAAGGAAATACATTGGTGACTATATTTGGAATCTTAAAAGTTAAATTTTCTGGTGAGAATCTGTAAGTACCATGCACTTAGAAGTGGGGTTATTGTGGCTGTCGAGGTGCATGCTCTGGTCTCAGCTCTTGCAGATGGTCAGGGCTTGAGGTTGCAGATGTGTCCAGAGCTGGAGTGAGTCCAGGCAACCCTGGACTGGAGGGTGTGGCCCTGCCTCAAAAACATCCCAAGCCCCTGTGACTTAAGTTTGAGTTTATTACTACTCTAGTTCCTTCTATTTCTTCTCAAACATGCCAGAGGTATTTTTTCTTAACTAATAATTTTTAAAAGATACTATTACCCATCTTAAAATTTTAACTTTTTTAAAAATTTTTTAAAGATTTATTTTATTTTATGTGAGTGCACTGCAGCTGTCTTCAGACACACCAGAAGAGGGCATCAGACCCCATTACAGACTGTTGTGAACCACCATGTGGTTGCTGGGAATTGAACTCAGGGCCTCTGGAAGAGCAGTAGCAGTCGGTGTTCTTAAGCACTGAACCATCTCTCTAGCCATTAACATTTTTTTGATGTGAATGTTCAGTAAAGCTTTTGCTATGTTGCCTCAAACTTTAAATTTTGCTTATGTCAGAAATGAATATTACGTCTCTGTGATAATTAAGTGCCTCATTTGTAGGTGCTGTCCCCCTTGAAACTCCTTTGATAAAGAAACCATTTTCTGAATAAATTTTTCTAGTATATTTTTCTGGAATGTTTAAAAATATTCTTTTTATTTCCTGTAGATCAAGTGCTTGTTTAGATATGAGTCTTTGTTTATAGAGAGAATGTTTTATAATGGAAAAGAGTAATATTAAGTATTTTTTTGTTGTGTGTGTGGAAAATGGAAAATTAGGAGAATTTTAAAATGGAAAAGAATTGGAACAGTTAAAAGGAGACAGATATAACCTCTATAACTTCTGGGTACTATTTTGTGGTTACTATGGTAATAAAATGTGGTTTTAAATGTTGTATGGACCTCCTGCAGGGGTAGGGATGGGTGGAAAACACAGTCCTGACTGGTATCCAAATTAGCCTTGAATGATAGCCATAAATATGTGTAAAAAGTGTTAGAGTATCTTGTACAGAAACACAGAGCCATTCTGAGTAGAGTAAACTGAGCTTTGAGCCTGGGATACTTCCTTCAAAATCAAGCATTGCATATGCACATGGACTTGTGTTTGCTTCTTAGTCAAGTCAGGCAAATGCCAAGCAACCAGTAGAAAAGAAAGGTAACAGAATACCTAGGTATTTTGGGATTTTTAATTCTATTCAAAAGGTAAATTTGCGAGAAAGGATGTTAATAATAGGTAATTAAAGTAGGTTTTGAAGAGAAGAATTGTATGTGGTTTGAAGTGTTTTTCAAGTTGTATGGGTTTACATAATTGCAACTTAGAGAGGACAGTATGACTAAAACTGGGTATTCTCATGAGACTCTGTGGAAAAGATGTGGTTCTAATTACTTGTCTGATGGAATGCAATTTCTAAGAAGATTGATACTGTGGACCACTCCACAAAACTCAAGGAAAGGATTAATGTATTTATTATACTACATAAAGCCTTTGTATGTGGTTGATGGATCAGACAAGTTATGTGTACCTTTAAAGTCTTACTGTGAGGTTCAGTCCATCCTGTCTGTAACCATGAGCTGCAGAATGGTGACGTTTTGATTTGGTCCTAGGGTTGTTTTTAAGCTTCCAGAATTTATCTTTGTGATCTGCTGAATATTGTTTATATGACTTTTGTTTTTGAAGATGGATTTTAACTAGGAATTACAAAGCCCTCAGCAAAGGTTCCAAGGGCAGTACCTCAGGCTTTTTGAACATTATGATGGAGCTAAAGAAATGTTGTAACCATTGCTACCTCATTAAACCACCAGATAATAATGAATTCTATAATAAACAGGAGGCCTTACAAGTAAGAATTTTTAACTATTTCTTTTGGTAAAGCAGAATTCTAAGAATATGTATTTCAGTTTTAAAAATAGTACAGTAATTTAATATATTCATTGGAAGTTCTCTTTGGCTAATATTTCATTTAGATAGTGGTCTTGTTATTATTTGTATTTATGAAAGCTTTTAAGATTATAACTTAGAAACATAGTCTTTCAAGCCAGTGGGTTGTAGCGATTTATCAGACAAAATCTATTAGTGTGTTATAGATTGTGATCTGGCTGAATCTGACTGCAGATGGCGGCCTCAAAGGAGGGCTTGCCTCCATAGATGTTACCCCTCTGTTACTGCTGAGAGGCAGCTCAGATGTGAAGACACACTTGGAATTCAGTCACAGTAGTTCATTGAGGGGTGAGGATCCCTGAATTAAGAAAGAATATGTTTGCTTGCTCTTTAAAGAATTATTTGTTTAGTTGCTGTTTTGTTTTTAATGTATGTTTGTTTTTGCTAAGTCTTGTAGAATAGTGTAAGAGCTAGCAAGTAGAATGATACAGTAAAAATAATAGTCTAGTTATGCATGGTTAGGGTGGGTTTAATTTATGTAATAGAATAAAGTGGGAGAAGTCTTAGACATTTTTGAAAGCCAAAGTAAGTTTCTCGTCAGCATTGTGACAGGCTTAAATTAAATTGGAAGTAGTTGGAGCAACTGTGATGTTAAGTGGACTCTACTGTTTGCTGTGTGGCCACACTGTAAAACTTGTGCTCTGTTGTCTCCTTAGCACTTAATCCGTAGCAGCGGCAAACTCATTCTTCTAGACAAGCTGTTGATTCGACTGAGAGAAAGAGGCAACCGAGTGCTCATTTTCTCTCAGATGGTGCGGATGTTAGATATACTTGCAGAATATTTGAAGTACCGCCAATTCCCCTTTCAAGTAAGCATTTCCTTGTTTTATGTTTCATTGTATTCTTGGGCTTATTTTATTGAGTTACTTTTGAGATTATTTTGCATATAAATTATATTTCTCTTAAATATACTTAGAGAATCTTTTGTTACTTTTCTAAGAGTTTCATTTTTTCTCTAAATTCTATTTTAATTTTGTTTTTATGTTGTGTGTTATTAAAAGCTGGACTATAATGTGTCCCTATGCTAAGATGGGTCTGAAGGGCAGGCTTTGTGAGTTAAGATGAAGTCTGTGGAAGGAGAAGCTGTCCTTGGATACATGCAGGCTGCTGGCGGCTCTAATGCTCTGTGTGCTGTGGGCAGCCTTTTCTGTGGTTTGCCGAGGCAAAGCTGAGCAGGACTCGGATAGGGCAAGCTGACATCCGGTTACTGGGGCTTGAGAGTGAGGCCCATTCAGTGGGCTGACAGCCTGTACTGATGAGGGCTTTAGTACTAGAGTCAGGTTCTAGTCTCAGTACATTGCGCCTAATAATGCTTTATTTCTTTTTCATTATTTTTGTGTTTATGTGTGTGTTTCTGCGTGTCAGTCTGCAGATGTGAGTGTGTGGTGTGTGTGCATGTATGTGCATGTGTGCATGCGTGTTCGTGCTTCGGTGCTCTTGTGGAGGTCAGAGAACAATTTGTGGAGTCAGTTCTTCAACATTCGTGTGGGCTCCAGGTTGGACTCAGGTCCCCAGGCTTGCTTTTTTACCTCTGTCTTACTGGCCTCTTGAAACAGTCCCAGGAACATAGCTGATGTTCCGTGTACATGACATGCTTATGCAAGCAGGAGAATTACTCTGAGCATTAGTGTACAGAGTTTCTGCTCTGTTGAAGCTCACTACACTGTGCATATAGTGTACTATGCACTTTCAAACTATACATATAGTTTTAAAGTAGAAATACTATACTTTTATGTGTTGATGAAATTAAGAAGCACAGTAATGTCCGGGAACAGAATAGTAGCCTTATCCGAATTAAAAGCCATGTGCACACATCATCAAGTGGAAAGCTGCGGAAAGACGTCTGAAGGCTCCAGTCCGTGGCCCGGCTTCTGTCATTCCCACAGCGCCGTCCAGAGGGAAATAGTTTATGTTTACTGAAGCCATGCCCCAGTAAATGGTGCATAGGTTTTATTAATTGTAATTTGTATTTTAATGGAAAAGAAACATGATTTTTTTTTTTTCCCAGGCTTGGACCTTTTCATTTGGGAGAAAGCTTAGAGCACTTTTCTCAAACTACTGAAAATTATTTCCTTAAAATGTTTTTCTTGGGACTGGAGAGATAGAAAATAGAAGCAAATACTTTGGGTGGCTTACACACACAGAAAAGAGTGTAGGATCCAGCTTCATGGGATCCTGCACGGGCTTCTGGCTTCTGAGGGAATTTGCATGCACATGTGCACATATACATATGAACAAAAATAAAATAAAATAACCAGTTTTTAGAGTTAAAAGTATGATATAATATAGAAACATGAGTAAAATTCCCCAATTCCCTTTCTTCTATAACTCAGGCTGTCTTTGAACTCACCATGTTCATGGATCACATCACTTCCGACTCTGAAGTACTAGGGCATTTGCAGTCATGCTTGGTTTGTATGGTGCTGTGGAGTGGGTTGAGCGAGTGGTGCAGGAGGGCTGAGTAGTCTACAAACTAGCTATACAGCACCTCTTCCTTCTACTTTTTAGATGATGGTTTTGTTCAGGGCGGCTTTGAACATGATCCGATCTTCCCACTGCTGCTGCCGAAGGTGCTCCAGAGGCTCAGGCTATTGAAAAACCTGGGCTGGGGCCTAGCGAGTGCCCCGCTCAGCAGGGGGAACACTTGCTGCTCTGCAGGGGGAGCACTTGCTGCTCTGCAGGGGGAGCACTTGCTGCTCTGCAGGGGGAGCACTTGCTGCTCTGAAGGGGGAGCACTTGCTGCTCTGAAGGAGGACCTGAGTTCGGCTGCTATGCTAGCACATGTCATTTGTCCTTCCAGCTGATCTGCTGTCCTTAAAGGACACACACACAATTAAAAATAAAAATAAACTTTAAAAATTATGTCTTTAACATATATCTCTTCATTTTCCAGCATTTTAACAGTAGTAAAGTATCGAGGTCTGGGAACAGAATGGGAACCTTGCATGCTACAGGGACAAGAGAGGGAATCTGAATGGCTGGTAGACTGGTGGTGACAGATTTAGCAGATATAAAGAAGCAGAGTAGTAAGCCATCAGTGTGAAGGGTTAGATGCTCACTAGCCTGTATTTTAGACACTATGAATTTAGGAATTATTAATAGCAATTCTGTGAGTGGAAGCAGGGGGGGCTTGCTGAGCTTTAGACTTCGCATTTCTTTTCCTTTTTTCTTTCTGAAAAACTTTTTTTTGGGAGAATTCCATAAGCATTAGGAAAATATATAAAATGGCACACTACTGTTGACAATGAAAAAAACAGCATTTCATCACTTCAAGGTTTATAAGTTAAAAAAAAAAGATTCAGATACAACAACAAAAAATGTTTAGATATTTTAGCAAGAATCACCTTGTGGACCATAATCATATTTAAGCCCCTGACTTATGTTAATGGAAGAGATTCACACTGCATCTAGTTACTATCCTATTTCTAAGCATAATCAGCTACACTTTGCATTTCTTAAGCAGTCATTACTCCGAATAATGGTTGACATGTATGTTAATTGTTAGAGCTATTTTTGTTCTAATAGTACTTAGTGATTTTAGTTAACATTTGAATGTGGTTTGTGAAGTATTTTCATTTGCTCTGTTCTAGAGATTAGATGGATCAATAAAAGGGGAGCTGAGGAGACAGGCTCTAGATCATTTCAATGCCGAGGGCTCAGAGGTATGGATTCCTTTAACATTATATGTCTTTTCTTTTTTAAAAGTTGGTGCTGGTCTGCTTTTATTAGCATTTAGGTTTATATTATATGTTAAATTTGATCTGTCAGTATTTCAACATATTACAGTTAATTTACTTCAATATAAATTAGTCATTTATCATTAGATTTTGTGTGACTTGTATTTGTTAAGAAAAAAAAATTACTGCCACATCCCAACCTTTCCTTTTTTTTGGTATAGAATAGTTTATTCAGGGCATGGCGAGGGGACTTGAGAGGATGAGAGGCAGAGAAAGGCAGAGAGAAGGTGAGGGGGAGGGGGGAAAGAGAGAGAGAGAGACAGACAGACAGACATACACACACACACACACACACACACACACACACACACACACACACACACACTGGCCATGAGCATGTAGTGGGGGGGAGGAAAGAGCAAGCGAGCAAGAGACCAAGAATGGCGGCGGAGAGCAGGCGCCCCTTCCTGTTTGTATTTGAAGTACTATGTTGAGCTTTACCTTTGTTCTTACTGCATGGCTTTTTGTTTTGAGATCTTGCTGATGACCCCTCACAAAGATTTGTGCATCAGTTACTCTTGTTGTTGTTTACACTGTGAAGGCTCACACCCAGAGCCTTGTGCTGCTGCTAGGCCCGTGCACTTCCACATGAACCTTGCCTTTCAATTTAATAATATCACTAACAAAGCCCGTTATGAAAAAGTTCATAAAGTCAGTTGTGAAATGACAGTCAGGTTGGGCACGGCTTAGATGTGAAAGTTCGTACATTTGACATCCCTTGCAGGACTTCTGCTTTCTGCTGTCCACGCGGGCTGGGGGTTTGGGCATTAACTTGGCTTCTGCCGACACTGTCGTTATATTCGACTCCGACTGGAATCCACAGAACGATCTGCAGGCTCAGGCAAGAGCTCATCGAATTGGGCAGAAGAAACAGGTATTTTAATTTTTTACATGACTGTTTATTGTATTTTCCTAAGAACTGCTGTGTAAAACTTGACAGGGATAATGGAAAAGTCACGAGGCCCAATCCTGCCATCTTTGATGAGCAACTGGAACCCAGCAGGGACAGAATGGAGAGAGCCTTAGAGCAGGGTCTGCACTCCGTTGAGAGTGTGACTAGAGTGACTGTCGCCTGTTCATATAAGAGCGTCATTTGTTGGCATGCTTTCTCACTTTGGCAGTTTACGTAGGGTACACACGCTCCTCTGCACACGAGAGCCAGTCCCTTCTGACAAGTTTTGTACAACTATCTGCTGCTATTTGAACACAACAAGGACGGGCTGCTCTTTGACCAGTGACATAGGAACTTAAAGGTTGTCCACAGTGGCTTCTCTTAGGGAGTAGTTCATACAAGCCTGTTGTCTATGTAGTTAGCATGTACATAACATACAACAAAAGTAAACCTTCTCTGCAGGTAGAGAGAGGGCTCAGTGCCTAAGAGCACCGGCTGCTTCTCCAGAGTACTTGGCTCTCTTCTTAGCATCAACAATGACTCTCACAACCAGCCCCATGGGTTGTTTTTCTAGCCTGTGTGGGCACCAAGATGGATGTGGTGTGTGTGTATGTGTATATATATATATGTGTGTGTATGTGTGTGTGTGTGTATATATATATATATATATAGCAGGCAACATACCCATACACATATTAAAGATCATCTCATTTTTTCATATATAAAAATAAGGAAATGAAATTCACTGAGAAATGTATAAAGAGCAGCAGAAGTCAGAGAAGGGGTGCAGCAGGACTGTAGCTTTCAGGAAGCCAGGGTGGCCAAGACCTAAATATTTGCTGAATTGACAGACTTCTGTGTGCGGTGTGGGCTCAGAGCAGGCTGGGCCTCCATGACTAGCCTCCCACAACCATCTACAACAGGCTGTCACACAGCACCTTCAGCCATCAGCTTCCAGCTGGGGTGGAGTTTGATTAGAAAGTAGCAGGTCATGAGGTCAAGTCCCATGACTATTCTTGTGTGCGAGCTAAGCGATAGGCTCCTTCTGACTCAGCAGTGGTGGTGCGCCAAGCACTGAGACTTAGAAGAAGGTGATGCGACCCTGGGACCACATTGCCTCAGTTTCCATCTGATGTTTCCTGAAGTCAAGCGGCACCCACCTCGCTCGGTCCAGTTCTCACTGTGGGTGTGGTTTACTGTTTAGAATGTATCCGAGTGTGCGGAGTCAACACAGCAGAGCCACAGTGGGGAGGGAGGGAGGGAGGGAGGGCAACAAGGAAGATTCAACTCGCTTTTTAATGGCAGGACTTTAGAAATGACACGTGGTTACTCATTTTTATATTTTTGTTCTACATTTGACAATTTTAAACCTTAGTAGAGGAGGAGTCGGTTTATGCGGCACTGTGTGGACACTCAGGCTAGCAAGAGGTCCTCGCGGCTGCAGCGTGCGTCTGTTTGCCTTCATAGGTGAATATATATCGCTTGGTTACAAAGGGATCAGTTGAAGAAGATATTCTTGAAAGGGCCAAAAAGAAAATGGTATTGGATCATCTTGTGATTCAAAGAATGGACACCACTGGGAAGACGGTGTTGCACACAGGCTCGGCTCCATCAAGGTGGGTCCTGCTCTGAAAGAAAAGCGGTGGGGGAGGGGCCGCCCCAGCTCACGGAGGTGGACTACACTGGGCTGTATTTAGTGTGGCTAATTTTATACTTTTTTGTTGTTGTTGTTGTTGTTTTTGGATTTGTTTTTTTTCCGAGACAGGGTTTCTCTGTATAGGTCTGGCTGTCCTGGAACTCACTCTGTAGACCAGGCTGCCCTTGAACTCAGAAATCCTCCTGCTTCTGCCTGGGAGTGCTGGGATTACAGGCGTGTGCCACCACTGCCTGGCTTAATTTTATACTTTTACAGATGTTAGATGTTAGAGGCATACACCTTGCCTGGCCATTACAGATCCATTCCATCACACAGAGGAATTCTCTTAATTTCCATGTCTCAGGTTTCCCAGTTTTAAGATAAGTAGATGAACATGCTCTGATAATATTGCTGTTCAGATTGGATTTTTGTTTTTCATGTGTCCAGTTCCACCCCCTTCAATAAAGAGGAGTTGTCAGCCATCTTAAAATTCGGCGCTGAGGAGCTTTTCAAGGAGCCTGAAGGGGAGGAGCAGGAGCCCCAGGTCAGCGGCATTCCCACAGGAGTCGTGTTGTCCGTTAGGTGAGGGAAAGTTCACGTGTATTTAAAATGCAAATGTCCTTTGAATCCAGGAGATGGATATAGATGAGATCCTGAAGAGAGCCGAGACTCACGAGAATGAGGCGGGCCCGCTGACGGTCGGGGACGAGCTGCTCTCCCAGTTTAAGGTAGGCCTGTCTCTCTGTCTTCAGCACTGCACACTGCTGCGGGCTTGCTGAGTTAATATTCTGATATCTTTCTTTAAACAACTAGCAAGATAGTTTTTATGTTAAAGTTTTCTGTATTGTACAAAAATTTGTGCTCAGTTAAACCATCAGCACCTGATATGACTGAATTGTTTATGGGTAATTAAATTCATTGCATGAGGTGGATTTCTAATTACAGCAGAATTAGGCTCAACAAACAGCATTTTGTTCAGATTTCCATGACTCGGCTGATCTTTTTAGGTAGTATTTTTTATTCCTTGGAATTTTATACGTTTGTACAGTATATTTTGATCAAACCTATGTATTGCCACAACTCAAATCCCCCGAGTGCATCCCCTGCTGCCTCCTTCACAACTTGGATTTTTATTGGATTAGATTTCAACAAAACCTAATTGAAGAATTATCAAAGATAAGAGCACTCCAGAAAATTAGACAGAGTAAGTAACTTGTGCATGTCACTGACCTGCCAAGGGCGACACAGCATAAATCACATGATTTCTGGGAGGAAGTTGAGTATCGCTTTTTTTTTTTTAAAGAAGCAGGCTTCTGGACTAGAGAGATGGCTTAGGCCTTTAAGGCTCAGGCAGAGAGTCAAGAAAAGACAAGCAGGTTCCTCCACCAGGGTTAGGAGCTCTCCATCTGCTCCTTCCACGGACACTGAGTGCCAGGATATCTGAGTGCCAGGGACTTAGACATCCGTCACTCTGGAGGATGGAGGATGGACTGGGGGAAGGACAATAAAGTATAAGACAAAATGGAATGAAGATTTTTGAAGCTGTCCCTCTGGACTTGATTTTGTAAATTCTTTTTCCTGTAATTATGTTTTTCTTGATTTACTGCTTGTTGGAGAGAGGCAAAGAAAATCACAGCTCACTGATAACTCGTCTAAGTGCAGGCTGTGTGTGCACCCGTGGGCTACCACTTGTGGCTCGCTGCCCACTAAGGCTACGGATTTATTTTTATTTACTTGCCCCCTCCCCCTTTTTGTTTTTGAGGCAAGGCCTTACGGAAAGCTTGCCTTCCTGAAACTGTTACCTTCTGATTGAGCCTTCTGTGTACTGTGATTACAGATGTGCGCTCCATGACTTAGCACATTCTATACTAGAGAACAAACACCTTCCGCCTCTTTACCTTTATGAACAGTAGGCATAAGTTTTCTTGTCTTCATTGTGATGTTTGCATTCAAATATTAGTATTGATAGACAGGTTTAATGAGTGTTGACTGAATCTCATCTCAGAACTTTGAATGTGTGAAGTTGTCCTCATGAGAGTTAGTGTTTGTCTAGTCCCTTGTAAGTGGAGGGAAGGGTGCACAGGCCTAGGAACCCAGATACTTAGCTGAGGTTAGCTCAGGAGTCTGTCAGTTACTCTTGTTCTGTTTTTATGAAAGGGGAGGAATATTCTCTGGCACTCATTGGTTCATAGACAAGGAATTCCTTTAAAAGATTATATAGCATTTTAAAATATACTTTATAGTTTGGTCATTTTGATAACTACCAGTCTCCCTTGAGTTGTGTTATTAATTACTATTAATGCTAAACAAAGGACAGAGAAGCATTGCTGGAGGGAGGAATTGTACAAGTCAGTGGTTTGGCCTACTTTGCCCTGATGAAGAAATAACTAGCTAGTTAGCAGTCATTGAGTTTAGTTCACAGTGGCAGGCTGTTGTTCAGGAAGGCTGAGCTCCATCTCCTAGCTCACCACTCCTTCTCCCGTAGAAGAGTAAATTGTGACTTAGAATTAAATATTGTAGATTATACTTACTCTGTTAAAATTCTGGAATTTATTAGGTTGCCAATTTTTCAAACATGGATGAAGATGACATTGAATTGGAACCTGAAAGAAATTCAAAGAACTGGGAGGAGATCATCCCAGAAGAGCAGAGACGGAGGTTAGAAGAGGAGGAGAGGCAGAAGGAGCTCGAGGAGATCTACATGCTCCCGAGAATGAGGAACTGCGCAAAGCAGGTGATGTCATTTACGATGTTGTTACATAGCAGCATTGCAGGGGAGTTATGGTGAAATGCTCTTCTTGTTTGGTTTATGCATAGTAATAATTCATAATTTTTTTTCCTTAATGTCTTTGATAGTTGCTTTGTAGAATGAGTTGGAAAGTGTTTCCTCCTATTTTGGAAAATTTTTGTAGATTTGGGAATTTTCCATTATTAAATGATGGGATTATTGTCAGGGAAACTATCTTGCCCTGTGTTTTCTGTTGTTGGAAGATTTTAGCTAATTTATATTTTTATGGATAAGAAGTATTCAGAATATGTTTCTTCTTGAGTTTGTTAGTTTCTTCTGAGAAATCTTTTTTTCTCTGTCGAATTTATAGGAATGAACTTAATACTATTTTTATGTCATAGTGATGTATGCCATTTTATTCCTGATATTGGTAATCTTTTTTTCTGTTTAGCTTGTCCACTTTGTTCCTGGAGTAACGACTCTGAGACATAATTTTATGTGAATAATTGCTTAGTCTGGAAGCTTTGGCTTGTTTCCTGACTAGCGTGTGCCTCATTTCCCCGTGTATTCTGTTTTTTGTCTCCATGTGGCTGGTTGTCTCCTCAGGTTTGTGCAGCTGTCTCCTTCAGTGTTCAGGGTGATTCTAACCTGACTCCCCCTCCCCCCAAGTCTCTGATGAAAATTTCCCCTTCTATTTCCTGCCTCAGCTCATTGGACAGAGACTTTCATACAGTTCACAAGAGGTTCTCTGTACATTTCTTGATCATTCTAAGTCAAGATTAGATTAATCTATTTTGTTTGTTCAAAGAATGAGTGTTTATTTGTTTTTATGTTTCTGATCTTTATTGTTTCTTTTTATTTTGATTTAATTTGTCCTTTTTATTTTTTTGAGATGTGAGATTGGATACTAAGATTATTCTTCTATTAACATCCATTGCTGAATTTTTCTTTGGCTTCTTTGGTCCATGATTTAATTGGGGTGAGAGAAACACCCTGTGAGCCTGCAGCTCCAAAGAGCTGATTTCTCTCTTTGCTTGACTTGTGGTCCCGAGGTCAGGTTTCCGGGCCGCTCACGTGCTGGTGTTTATTAATGCCTAGCGTAGGTTTTGGCTGGTTTCCCTGCATGCCTTGCTCCAGGAGTCTGTGTTCTCATGTTTTTCTTGAAAATATCTGATCAGCTTACTTAGAAAAGCAATAGAGGATAATATTTAGAAGAAAAATACTAAAAAGGGAATAGAATCTGTTTCCACAGCTATGCCCAGCAGTGCTTCTGTAACATGTATTGCCACAGTGTTTAAAATCACGTTCATTTGACAAATTAGCTTGAGTTCATGCTGCCGCGGAACTTGTTTCCTTCTCTTGGACAGTGGGTCATAAATGTTGATCCTTCAGCATGGTTCACAAGAATCTCAGTGTTCTAGCCTGTGGATCACTTTGTCCAGTCCTCTTTAGTAAATATCTGGATTTCTTTATTTTTCTTTATGTGAAGAGTTTGACTGGACAATGCTACCTCACATTTCTGGTCTCAGGAAATGCCTAGAAGTGGCACGCGAGGATCAGCGGAATGATGACCCTTGATGCATAATAGCAAATGTTGCCAAATAGCCCGTTGTTTAAATAAGCAGCAGAAACACAAGAACTGCATCTGGTGTCCGGTTTTGTAGCATTGCATAGTGGCTATTACTGCTCATTTAGTGTTTATCAAGTTGATAGGTTTTCAAAAAAATTACACTTTCTTTTTCTTTAAAGTACAGCTGACCTCATGCAGTTTTGTATTTATTCGAGGTTGTCAGTTAGTAGCCATTATCACAGGTTTACAGAAAGCTACTTCCTTACCTTCTGGTAGCCCTTACTTTCAGTAGCCCTTTGTCCTTACAGTTTATATTATTCTCCATTCGATTAGTTGGCTTTGGTTTTAGAATGTTTTCCATTTGTGGACTAATGTTTTTAAGCTTTTATTGTAGTTTGCTGTATTTGTCTTTGCCTGTAAGATACAAGCTTCCTTTCCCCTGTATTTAAGGATATTTTTGTTTTTGTCTTCCAGATAAGTTTCAATGGAAGTGAAGGAAGGCGGAGTAGAAGCAGGAGATATTCGGGATCTGATAGTGATTCAATCTCAGAAAGGAAACGGCCGAAGAAACGTGGGAGACCACGCACCATCCCTCGGGAGAATATTAAAGGATTTAGTGATGCAGAAATTAGGCGGTAAGAGGACATAGACCACTTTCTTTAACTTGGTGTTTTTAGAGCATGAAACTAAATGTGAAAACTAGATTGAGAGGTTTTAGAGGGTAAAAATAGATATTTGTGCAGGAGTTGGGATGTTCTGCTTAGATATTGACTCTAACTTTGGAAGAAAGGTGTAACATCTCACGCTTGCACATTGTTTACTGTTACACCACTTGCATATTAAAGTTATTTTCTTTTATTGTGGTTCAGAATGACCCTTTGAGCAATAAAAGTTTATGTTAGCACAGTTCATGTTACAGTCACATTTCCTGGCATTACTAATGTTGCAGGTTATTAATTTAGCTCTATATTTTTCTTGTTTAACATTGAGGTGATTGTGTTTTTGAAAGTAGTCATTTATTCCTGGGGCTGGGATGAGACTCAGGAATAGAGCGCAGACTTTCCCTATGTAACACCCTGGGTTCCACCCTCAGCACCACAAAGAAGGCCTCTGGTCTAGGCCAGTAGAAGAGGGAGGCCGGCCAGCCTCTTCCAGCACACCCAGAGTGCACACGGCTCCGAGGGAGAGAGAGCAGCTTAGCGAGCGGGCAGTGGCTTCACCTGTAAAGTCTGATAAGAGCTTGTGCATTTTTATGTTTTAGAAGTTTGTTTCTTTCAAGTTATTTTTAACTCTTTTCCTTTAAATCATAGACCTGACAAAGCCCTTCCTCATTGTTCCTACAAGAAAACTAAGTGCATTGTTAGTTTTCGTTAAGGGACCCTTTATGACCATCTGATTTGCTGGACTTTCTGTCTTTAGTTGAAGAAGCATTTCATCTTCTACTTTCTGGATATTTCCCCTCATCCATCAACCACTTAAGTTGCCTTGTTGTGACGTAAAATTTTTGTTTACTATTGTTGGTATACTGGTCATCTGAATTAAACCCTTGAAGGAAATCTTGGTCAGCTTTAGGATGTGATGAGGGGTGATGGTTGATAATCATTTTGGAGACAATTCCTCTTCTTGTGGTAGCGTTGAACATTTTTTTTGTCTTATAAAAATAATAAAGTAATTTCTAAAATAAAAATTAGCTTCTATTGTTTTATTTATATTGATATCTTAGCTTCTTCTTGGGTGATACAGTGTTATGTTTGGTGTAATTTAATGTCCTAACAATTTATAGCTTAGTTTCTTCTTTTCTTAAACCAGGTAATACCTTAAATTGAGTTTTTTGTTTGTTTCATTTGGTTTTGTTATTTTGACCTAGGGTCTCATGTAGCTTGGGCTGTCCTGGAACTCCTGATCTCCGCCTCCCCAGGGCGAGAATTGTAGACTTGCACCACTGTGACTGACTTCAAGTGTTTTCTTATTTTTATATGCATTAAGAATACAGAGTGGTGTGTGTATGTGTGTGTTTGTATGTGTGTGTGTGCGTGCGCGCATGCATGCACATGTCTGTCTGTCTGTCTGTGATTATTGTTTTTGTTTTTTACAGTGTTGGGAATCAAATCCAAGATCTTTTTGTGCATTCTTGCCTAGCTGAGCTATATCCCCAGTCCACTTAAATATTCAAAAATAAACAAAATACTAAATTGCACACACACACACATGGGTGTGTGTATATAAATATATATATAAAAATGAAAAATACATAATATATATAAACATATTTGCATAAAACATGTTTGAACCAAAAATTTATTTTCTGTTAGGTTTATCAAGAGCTATAAGAAATTCGGTGGCCCTCTGGAGAGGTAATATATTTGTTAATTCTCATATAGTTCTGAAATGTGTAATGTATTGTCATGATTAGTTACGTAGTTACCAGTCAGTTAGCGCCTTGACTGAATTTGCTTTAATAAGCATTTTTAAAAATTGGTAGAAACCTAATTGCTGATTGATATTAAAGCTGTACTTGCATGACTTGAGTCTCTAGAATTTTCTTATCTTTAAGTGTCAGCAAAATACTGCTTAAATTGCATTTTGACAGCTGTAATATAGTTCCAGTCTTTATCTTTTTTCATTAACCACTTAAGAAAGAGCACAGATTTATCTGTCTACAAAGGGACTAAGTTACTAACCTAATGTCTGACATTTGTTTAATTTGTTGTAGTAAGTAGGGCACTAATGCAGTACAGCAAAGACCCAAATTAGTTTGTTCGTTTCTTTCTCATTAAATTTTACAATATTAAGATGCATTCTACTTTATTTTGAGCTATATTGTTTAAAATGCAACAATATTTGCATGATTATTTTAGATGCTGGAAATAGCTATAAATGTAAATCTTTGTAAGTTCTATGGTAATACAAATTTCAGGATATTTTTATTTATAATTTTTATTTATATTTGTCATAAATATATGTTTATAATTGTCATAAAATTTTATCACTCTTTTCCAGTCAGATCCTAACAGATTGAGCCTACCATTTGCTGCATAATAAAATCTTTACCATTATTAATGTTCATGAGTATGTGATAAACACTCACTGCTAATTTGTCCTAGATACATGAACTAGAATGTACAAGGTAGACAAGAATGGTACTTGGATTTTGAAATAAAATAATTGTTTCTTTTTATATTGTATCATTTGATTT
Organism: Apodemus sylvaticus; assembly: GCF_947179515.1. NCBI lineage: Eukaryota > Metazoa > Chordata > Mammalia > Rodentia > Muridae > Apodemus > Apodemus sylvaticus. Next base: position 49,665,703 of record NC_067494.1, read on the forward strand.
AACATTGTTTTATTACAGGTTAGATGCGATTGCTCGAGATGCTGAATTGGTTGATAAGTCAGAAACAGATCTCAGAAGACTAGGAGAACTGGTACATAATGGTTGTGTCAAAGCTTTAAAAGACAGTTCTTCAGGAACAGAGAGAGCAGGTAATCCCCCAGCCAGCCTGCCCTGTTCGTCACTTGCCTTCTGGACACCAGAGGCAGCACCGTAGTCAGGGAGTCTGGCTGGTAGTGGGCCAGATGTGCTGTGTTGGCCGCAGGTCAGGGATTACTGTTAGGCTGTCTTTTGAGGACATGACTGGATGGACAGAACTTAGGTATGCACAGTTATTTCCTCATTCATCTAGTAAGGGAAAATGTACATAAGATTTAAGTAATCTGATGCACTGAAGAAATCATTGTGACATTCCCATTTAGGGGTCACTGGTGTCAAGTCTATCTCCTGTACCTACAAAAACAACCACAGAGGGACTCTGAGTTCATAACTGCTTTAGTTAGTAATATGTGTAGAGAAATTTAAGATTTTATTTTTAGTTGTAAAAAAAGTAATAGACATTGATATAAGTAATAGCATGCTGTTTTGTGTTTTGTAGAATTACATACAAATGTGTAGATATATCTCATGTTTTTCTGTATTATTGTTTAAAACGTGAAGGTGGCAGACTTGGAAAAGTGAAGGGGCCAACGTTCCGGATCTCCGGAGTGCAGGTGAACGCCAAGCTGGTGATTGCGCACGAGGACGAGCTGACTCCGCTGCACAAGTCTGTCCCTTCGGACCCGGAGGAGCGCAAGAGGTGAGCCCGCCTGCCCGCCCGCCGGCCAGCCTGCCCTCTCAGTTCCTGGGGAGAGAGGCTATCTGAACGCACAGCTGCGGTGTCACGACACTATTTTTGAATAAAAAGTTTTAGCTACTAAATGTTATGAAAATTTATATTTTTGACAGTTATTAATGTGAAGCAATCACTGTCTTTAATTCTAGGTATACAATCCCATGCCATACAAAGGCTGCTCACTTTGATATAGACTGGGGCAAAGAAGATGACTCTAATTTGCTAATTGGTATCTATGAATATGGCTATGGAAGCTGGGAAATGATTAAAATGGATCCAGACCTCAGTTTAACACACAAGGTACTTAAGTGTTTCTTGACTTTGTTGACTGTTAGTATTGGCTATGAGTGACTTTAATTTTTATAAATTATTTTGAAAATAAGTTTAACTGAGAATAAGTAAATAAAGACTAATTTTGTGATTTCTGGTTGATAGCTTGGGTCTTATGAAGTAATTGAATTTAAAAAATCTTATGATTTTGCTTTATTTCTGATTTATATTTTGTTATCAGGACAGGTATAAATTATTTGGTTAAAACTTTTCTATTATTAAAGTAAACAAAAAGAACACTTAAACATCTTATAACATCTTCCTTAGAAATTTATACTATTAAGGATTGTCTTGCTGGTTGGAACTCTTGATCCTCCTACATGGGCTCACCATGCCCTGGTAAATCAAATATTTTCAGAAAATATCAACTAATGTTACAAAGTTGGATGACTTTATTTTGTTACTCTTTCTGAGAGCTTCCCTCCCTCCCTCCCTCTCTTCCTCTCTCCCTAACTCTCTTCCTCCATCTTCTTGCATAAAATGTAAACTTTGGAAGCATTTCTTTGTGTTATCTTTTCCCTGCTTGCGTGTTTGTGTTTGGATGGGCACATGTGCATGTTTATGGAGGCCAGAGGTCTTCACTGGGTGTCATTCTCAGGAAGTCTGCCTACCTCTTTGAAGATGTTTACCATTAGATAAGACTGTCTGGTCAGATAGCCTTGGTATCCTCTACAGTGCTAAGGGGACACTTCAGACTTTTTTGTTTTTATAGCATGAGAGGTCTTGTTGCCTCTGTGTGTGTGTGTGTGTGTGTGTGTGTGTGTGTTTGAGGCTGTGTGTGTGTGTGTTGAGGCTTTGTGCGTCAGTGTGTTTTGACACGTCTCACTAGCCTGTTCACCCAGGTTGGTTTAAGCTTGTGATGTTTGTTGTTATAATTGGCTACACTGAGAGATTTCTTTTTAGGTTTTCTTTTGTAGTATTTATTCCCAAGAGACAGACATGCTGGTAAACACTGATGATTTTAGTTAGTATTTGGAGACAAGAGAATTGGCACAGGTTTGAGGCCAGCCAAGGGTAAACATGAGCAGTAAGAATGAATCTCAGTAAAGAAGAAATGACCAGGCAGTGGTGGCGCACGCCTTTAATTCTAGCACGTGGGAGGCAGAAGCAGGGGATCTCTGGGAGACCAGACTAGTCTACAGAATGAGTCCCAGGACAGCGAGGGCTATGGTAAATACACAAGCAAGCAACAACAAAAAGAAAAAGAAAAATCCAGAAGATAAGAATGAATTTACTTCCAAGGAAATTAAAACTGTTTAATGTCATCTAATGCCCTCTTCAGGTGTGCATTAGGACAGTGCATACACACACACACACACATACATGTACTCATACACATAAAATACATCTTTAAATAAACTGTACTTTGTGACTGTACATATGCTGTTGTTGCTATTCAGCTTGCTGCCCTGTTGTAGTTTATGATAGCCTATTCTTCCAACAGTATTAGGAATATTAAAAACTTTAATGTGAACTAATGCCTATTTATTATATTGCATTTTTTCTTCTTCTTCTTCTTTTTTTTTTTTTTGATTTGGTTTTTTCGAGACAGGGTTTCTCTGTATAGCCCTGGCTGTCCTGGAACTCACTCTGTAGACCAGGCTGGCCTTGAACTCAGAAATCCACCTGCCTCTGTCTCCCAGAGTGCTGGGATTACAGGCATGCGCCACCACTGCCCTATATTGCATTTTTCACCAGCACAGTTTTCATGTTATTTTTGAAAGACAGCCTGTATGCGTTGCCCTTTCAGATTCTTCCAGATGATCCTGATAAAAAACCACAAGCAAAACAGCTGCAGACGCGCGCCGACTACCTCATCAAGCTGCTCAGCAGGGGTCTGGCAAAGAAGCAGGCTCAGAGGCCTTCGGGTGCAGTAAGTTAAAATGCGCATGTTCAAGCTTTCCGCGCCTATGGGCTGGCTACTTACCTACAGTTAATACAAGAACTGCATTGCTCTTTAGTGTTTTTATTTGGTTATAACTGTAGAGAGAGGCCAGGTCTTTACAGTTTATTATTCAGAATATTATAAAGTTTAATGAATAACTTTAAGGATCATGGACTTTCTGAGGCACTTCAAAAGATTTTTAAGAAGACACATAAAAAAAGGGCACTGTAAAAATTTTTATTGTATGGGTAAGAATATTTTTCTTGCATGTATGTCTGTACCACGTGTTTAGCCTGATGCCTGTGGAGTCTAGAGAGGGTAACAGATCTCTGGAGCTGGAGCTGTATGTGGGTTCTGTTCTTAAACAGCCGCAGATGCTCTCTGCCGCTGACCCCTCCTGCAGGCCCAGAGGGAGTCCTCACTACCCCAGGTCTTTTCAGGCCTTTATAAGATTGCCTGTGAACATGATGCCAACAACTACCTGTATTGTATTAAAAATATTTCTATCATTTTGTTGGTATCGTTGAATCTAGGTGTGGGTGATATAACTATCTGGGAGTGAAAACTTCATTTCCATTCCTCTCTGAAGAAATAATCACAGTGGGCAGTGCTTTTGACATTGTTGTATTTGATATACTAAGTTGTGACTCCTGTTGACTGCAAATTTGGTATAGCTCATTACCAACACTCAGAATGTATGTGTCTAAGTTTCAGATTAGTATTTATGATGTTTTAAAAACAGGAAATCAGTGAAATTGATTAAATACAAATAATTACTTTTAGGGAGGTTCAAAGAGGAGAAAAACAAGAGCTAAAAAGAATAAAGCAATGAAGTCCATCAAAGTAAAAGAGGAGGTGAAGAGCGACTCGTCGCCCCTGCCTTCGGAGCGGTCTGAGGAGGATGACGAGAAGGTATGCACACTTGCAGAGCTCTTAACCGGGAAGTGGAAGCCGAACTTCAGAAATGGAAGTTTTCTGTTTTTGATGGTTTGTAATGTAGACTGATTTCTAGAATGTAACTATGCAATAGATACATATATGACACGGATCAGTGATCCATTTCTTCAAACTTGCTAACTAAATAAGCCATTTCTTTTCATTTTATTATGAATTTGAATGACACTGGCTCACTTTAAAGAGAAGTAAATATTACATGTATTACTATTAAAGGGGTGCTAAGTTACAGCTCTCAGAGCCTACATGCATGCAAAAATATTTACTTGAAGGTTAAAAAAAAGATAAAGGATAAGAAAGATAGGAAAATAGTTTAAAGAACAAAAACCAAGGTGGAGAGATGGCTCAGAGGTTAAGAGCACCGGCTGCTCTTTCAGAGGTTCTGAGTTCAATTCCTAGCAACTGCGTGGTAGCTCACAGCCATCTGTAATGAGATCTGGTGGCCTCTTCTGGAGTGTAGGCATACATGTAGGCAGAACATTGTATACATAGTAAATAAACAAATCATGAAAAAAGAAAACAAAAGGAGCTATGCAGAAAAAAAAAATGTAAAGAAAGAAAAGGCTGGTATTCTAGTCTAAAAACCTAGAAATTGGGAAAGACCAAGCTAGTTTCAGTAACTGAGTTTTTTAGACATTTTTGTGGGCATTTAATTGAGGGGAGGAATTGGTTTGAGCACTGTCTTAATGACTTAAGAGATAACATTACAAAGCAGACATTTATTCTTTGTCATTGTTTAGCAAAGTAGTAAGGAAGTTTTATTGGAAAGCATAGAGGTAGGTCATGCTTGAGGGTCAAGAGAGGTCTCCAGGTGAAGTTGAGAAGTAAGTACTTGCAGAAGAATCACACGCGTGACTGTACTAAAGAGCATCATAACTGTCTTTATGGTTGGACTTTTGTTTCTTTTCCAGGTGAACGACGCCAAGCCTGAAAGTAAAGACCGGCCCAAGAAGTCTGTTGCGTCCGACGCTCCTGTCCACATCACTGCAAGTGGAGAGCCGGTCCCCATCACTGAGGAGTCCGAGGAGCTGGATCAGAAGACATTCAGTATTGTAAGTGCCAGGGTTTCTAATTAGACTGAAGTAGTGGAGGTAAAACAACTTTTAGGATTAGGATTTTAAACTTTTTAGTTCCTGATCCAGTACTTAGAGTATTTGAGTGCTGATGTACAGAAGTTGTTCTTCCTAAATTCAGCCCTTACTGAGATCGATAAAGGCCACTTAAAAAGGAAAGCCAGCTGACGTCATTGAGGACCAGGCCTAGCAATAAACAAGGTGTGACGTTTTTAAACTTAAACTAAGAATAAGAACTGCGTTGTTGTAGGCCGCTAGTAAAAGAAATAGTATCAATACACAAATAGTTTGATCGTGTGTCTCCCCATCAGAGATTTCTATAACCTGAATGCTGTATGCATTGAAGCCATGAGCTTGTTTTAGTTGTTTGTGGTTCAATCTATACCTGAATTTAGTCGAAATCAGTTTAGTTACTGTTAGGCAAGTGAACCGCTTGCAGAAGATGTTCTCACTTCAGAAGCTGTGTCCACAGCTCCTACTTTGCCCCTCTTCTCTTTTGTACTTAGATTTAAGAGTAGGAATATATACGGTAAGTATTGTCTGATTCTGAGATGTGCTCCCATCTGCGTTCAGTCCTTTTTTTTCAATGTTCTTTTTAAATATGGTTACTACTAGTTTTTGTAGCCTTGGATTTTGTGTGCACAGTAGCGTATGTCCTGTGTCTTGGTGGGTTTATGACCTCTGTGATTCCTTCTTTCTATGGATGACTTTGTGATCTAGATCTTGATCTAGTCTACTTGTCCGTTGTGTTTATTTTTATTATTTCACTTATTCATTGTGCTTGGGTGGGTGCTAGAGCTTCTGTGTTTTGAGATCAGACATTAAATGCACTTCTTCCCTATTCCATTTATCTGCTCGCGGAAGCAGTGGTGATGATCCTCCAGCTTGTGTGACTCCTCGTGTGTCCTCTTTAGCCTTCTCATGGTCATGTAACTGTTAGAACATTACCTACTATGCCTAATGCATGCATTTTGTTTTTTTGGACATCCTAGAGAAAAAAAAAGAATGGAATAACTTTAAGCATATTGACGTAGACATTCTGAGCTCTATTTTCAATAATCTTAGTTACCACTACTGTTTTCCTTATCACAGTCTTGATTCCATAAAGTAATCATCTGTTTTGATTAGGCTTAATATAACCCTAAGAAAACAATATATACTCTGTATATGTTTGTTTTGTCTTCTTTTTAACTTATGTGTGTATTTGTTTGCTGTGTGTGTCAGTGTAGACCCCTGCAGCAGGGTATGTGCACATGGAAACCAGAGTAGAGCTTTTGAGGATTAGCAGCTCTTATCCTGCTGTAGGTTTTGCGACTCAGATCAGCAGGCGCCCGTTGACTCACCAGCAAGCCTGGGTTTCTGAGGCGTGGGTTTCTGAGGCGTGGGTTTCTGAGGCGTGGGTTTCTGAGGCGTGGGTTTCTGAGGCGTGGTCCCACCTGTTGCTCAGCTTGACCTTGAATTCATGCTCCTGCCTCAGCCTCAGAAGTGCTGGGATTATAGGTGTTCATCACCATATCTGGCTTACAACATTTTCAGCAATATAAACTGTCAAACCAATAGTTGGCAAAGGGCAACTAGAATAAAGCTAAAATTGGGGAGGGAATGGAAGATTTCCTCACATAGCTCCAGACCCCCATTTTATCCAGTGTGGTAGGCTTTTAAAATCGTTTATCTTGTTTCTTTTTTGAGAAAGTCTGTTATGTAGCTCAGACTGGCATCAAATATAACCAAGAAAGACCTACGCTTTTATATTATATACAAATTTAATCAGAGCTTCTGATCCCCCATCTCTGCCTCCTGAGTTCTTAGATGTGTAACTGCTTATTTTGAAAGTGGGCAATGCAAAGTCAGAATTTACCTTGGGTTTTAAACACATGTATTTCTGTCCTCTTCAAGTGTAAAGAAAGAATGAGACCGGTGAAAGCAGCTTTGAAACAGCTTGATAGGCCTGAGAAAGGCCTGTCAGAAAGAGAGCAGCTGGAGCACACCAGACAGTGCTTAATCAAGATCGGAGACCACATCACCGAGTGCTTGAAGGAGTATTCCAACCCTGAGCAGATTAAGCAGTGGAGAAAGTGAGTGCCAGCACCGCCGAGACGGTGAATTCATAATTCTAAGCATTACTGTGTTTCTTGGTTTACTTTTCCACTTCCAATTTTGAGGTGAAAAACCATGTTTTTGAAATTCATTTATAAATTTTAAGTTGGTTTATAGACTAACCAGCACACAGATATGTATAGCATGGGTGCGCTCAGGAAGACTGATGGACATCCCAGGTGGACTTTGGGTTATGTTAGAGGTCAGATTTCGTTGCACAGTCATGTGTGACATACAGTTTACAAGTGTACAGGCTGTTTATTTCTGGAATTGTCAATTTAATATTTTCAGGCTCTTCAGAAAGAGAAACCATAAGATCTGGGAACCATTACTAAAGTTTAATGCTTTTCCTTAGTGTAAATAGAATTGGCCCTTTCTAAGTATTTTGTTTGTTTTTGTTTTATTTTTCCTTAAACTTAAACTCTCAAAGGCTTGGGAGCACTGCGTGTAAAGCCGTGACTGATGGTGCACTAGTGAGCATACAGCCAGAGTCTCCATTTTCCACATTCCAGGTCTAAGGTGTTTTTGCTCTCAGTGACTTCCACATGTGTTTTAGACTATTGCCCTTGGTAAACATTAGGAAAATAATGGCAGTATGGTAAATTATTTTTTAGCTATTTTAAAGTCCCATTAATTTTTCACTTTTTTTAGTGAAGAGAATTGAAAGTCTGGCAATGCTTATAAGTAATGGTCACCTTCATGCATTAATTGCAGGTTTGAAGCCTTGCAGTTAGTATTTAGATTTTTATGTTTGCAGAGAGGCCTGTCTACTTTCTTGCTTCCTAGACAATAAGAAACATCTTGCTGACAGTTTTTAGTGACTAATATATAGAGATGTTGTTTCAGATTTTGTCACTAGGAAAAGAAGTAGTGTGTTTGGAAGAAGAAACACTAGTAGCAGGAAATGTTGCTTTTCAGCAAGTTGGGTAATTTTCCTTCCAAAGGTTATGTTTTGGTCTTGCTTTTTCTTTGCCACATAGGCAAAACATCCTTTAGTTATCCCTCTAGTTAGAATTTTTTCCAAACTGGCCTCAGTAAATGATGAATTTTTGCCCTTTTTTATTGAATTTTTTTCATACCATATATTCTGATCATTTTTTTCCTCTCCCAGTTTCTCTCAAGTTCTCTCCACCTGCCCAGTTTCATACCTTTTCTTTCTCCCCCCTCTTTACAAAAATGAACAAATAAACAACCCCCCCCCCCAACAGCCCAATAGGACCAAAATTGTTCAAACATAGAAATATGAGTAAAAAGTCTAAGTACTGCTCGGCCTGGCGTATCCCTGAGTGTGGTTGACACACACGATGAGGCTCCGTTGGCGAGCATGCACCTTTGCTTACTGGTAGATTGGTTAGGGGTGGGTCTCCATGTCCACTCCTCTGTTTCAGCACGTGGAGCCCATGTGGGCTGAACCTGTGCAGGCCCTGTGTGTGCTGCCTTAGTGTCTGATGTCATATGTAAGGTCCCGTGTCCAGAAGAAACTGCTTCCTTGGAATTACCTATCTCTTGGTAAATTTCATGTTAGGGTCAAATACAAGATTTCATTCCAAGACTAAAAGTGATTTGGAAGAGAACGAAACCATTATGTGTTTGGAGACTTAAATGTTCTTGAAAATTTGAAAAGTACACACGGACCCACCGCCTGACACACCACCTGATACATGGGGACTTGGCTCCCCACGTTTTCGGTTCCATGCTCTCGGCCTCCAGCCCATTCCAGTTTCTTTTTTAATTACTTAGAAGAAATTGTTTTGTTTTTTTTTTCTGTGTGTCCGTGTGTGCTTGTGTATTTGTGTGTACATGTATGAAGATCAGAGACCTTTTCTCCACTGCATAGCTCCTGGCTTTGAACTCATGCCGTTGGCAGGATGCACCTTTACCTGCTGAGCCATCTTAATAGTCTCCAGTAATTAATGTCTTTTAATATAGACTTTGGTTTAAAAGAGATATGACTGTTTAGTGTATACACGGGGTTATAAGAAATTCTATGCCGGGCGGTGGTGGCACACAACTTTAATCCCAGCACTCTGGGAGGCAGAGGCAGGCGGATTTCTGAGTTTGAGGCCAGCCTGGTCTACAGAGTGAGTTTCAGGACAGCTAGGGCTACACAGAGAAACCCTGTCTCGAGGGGGGAAAAAAAAGGAAGAAAGAAAAGAAAAGAAATTCTATGATGAGGCTAAATATTTTATTACCAGACTAATTTGCCATTTTTTTTTTCCTAGAAACCTGTGGATTTTTGTATCTAAGTTTACTGAGTTTGATGCAAGGAAATTACATAAATTATATAAGCATGCTATTAAAAAACGACAAGAATCTCAGGTAATTGGTATATAGTATTCCTTAAATTATATCATTAACACCATACACATTCTTTATTATTTAATAATAAATAGAAGATAATTTCATTAATAAAATAGAGGTAATGACTAAATTAAACCAAATACCACTGGAGTTAATACCATAAACGAATAATCCAAAGCATAAACCCATAAGCTTATATTAATGGGCAAGAAAGCAGGATATTATTGGTCTCATGGATAATAATTATGAAAAGAGCATGATATTTACATGGTAGAGAAATTGTTTGGCATTATCTGAAGTAATCCCAATAAACCAGAGCATGAAGACCTGAGCTACAATGCAAAGAAGCATGCCCCATTGTGACAGTCTCACCAACAGTCTATGATTTGAATTTCAGACAAACTATATTAGAGGGATTCTCAATAAAACTATTGAATAAGACTCATAAAAAATGTTAAAGGAAGACTGTCACAGAGACATACCTGCCAGCCAACATGTAGGATTTAGGCTGGCTTCTCTCTAGACTGGGACAGAGATCTGACTGGAGCATAGCTCACTGACAGTGTTGTATTGCATGTGGAGTCAGCACCAATGGCTGGGTGGTGAGCACATGACACTGGGGCGTGGTTTTCGTCATCCTCTCTGTTAAGTCTAAATTCAAAGTCAGTTTTAAAAAACATGGAGGAAATTGTTTTGTTTAAAGAGACCTGTATATTTTATATTTATGTACGCTCGGTATTTGAAGACCTTAATTCAACATCAGGATTTTCTTAAGGACCTCTTCCCCACCCCCCATTCTATAAGAGTAGTTTAGGCTACTTAAATTACTTAAACATGTCTAATATTTGTGCATTTTATTTTAGCAAAACAGTGACCAGAATAGCAATGTTACTACCACTCATGTGATTAGGAATCCAGGTAAACCTTTAAAGAATTTCTTTGTTTTCCCTTCACTTCTTTTTCCCCTGATGGTGTGCATGTGTTTGTTGGCTTGGCTCCAGTTTAGTGTAGATGTATTTTTGTGTGTGAGTGAGTGTATGCATGTAGGTACATGTGCCTGTGGGAACACAGAGGCCAGCGGGCAGGGGTTTTGAGTGTCCTTCATGTCCCTTTCCACATTACTTCAAGGAAGTACCTTTGAACCCGAGGCCCATCGTTTTCCACTCTGTATTCTAGCAAGTGGGGTGTTTGTGTGTGTGTGTGTGTGTACGTACGTACTCGCATGCATGCATAAATAGAACCTGTGAGTCTGTTTTTGTTGTTTGTTTGTTTGTGGTTTCAGGAACCGGCCCTTCTGCACTGGACAGCCAGTAGGAGGCTTATCCCTCGGGGAAGCTAAAAGTTCTTTGTTAAGCAGTCATTAGTTGCCTGTAGTTCTCTGTTGACGGCTGGGACCCTGTGAAGTCCCCCCTTCAATGTTAATATATCCACTGGCAGCACCACTGCTCTGGGCTTGTTGTGGCAGTGATTTCTAGGACAGACTTGTATTATCACAGACTTCCTAAGACTTTGGCTTCTCCACCTCTTCTGCAGCGTTCTCTCAGTCACAGGCGCAGGGACTGTGATATCGATGTATCCTTGGGGCTGAGCTTCCCAGGTTCTAGTCGGAGTTTCCTGTGATGGTCTCCACTTACTATAAAGAGGCTTTGATGAGGGGTGGGTGGAACCCACACTTACCCGAAAAACCTTTTAGAATATGATTTAGCTATCTGTGTTTGAGAATTGATTGGTTTTTTTTGTTTGTTTGTTTTGTTTGCTTTTTTTTTTTTTGGAGCAGGAGTTATTGTTTAAGTATTTGTAACACATTTTAAAATCTATTAATGAAGTTTCACTTATTTATCTAATAGATATGGAAAGGTTAAAAGAGACTACAAATCACGATGACAGTAGCAGGGACAGCTATTCTTCTGACAGACACTTATCTCAGTACCATGACCATCACAAGGACCGCCATCAGGGAGACGCTTATAAAAAGAGCGAGTCTCGGAAGAGACCGTACTCCTCTTTTAGCAACGGCAAAGACCATCGCGAGTGGGATCACTACAGGCAGGACAGCAGGTAGGTTGAGGGAGAGCCGCTCTGGAGTTTACCTTCTTCCCAATCTCTTCTTAATTACATTTCCTGCATTTGGGATATACCTATATATACCATTTTCATGAGAAAGATCGAGCATTTTTTGTTTATCAGTAAAAAAATTGATAGTACTTTTCATGTTAATATTTATAAATTTTTCACAAATGGTTATGAAATATTAAATTGACATCAGAATATGGAATGAGAGTTGAAAGTTTTATAATTTTAAGTGGTGCAGTTTGTTGGTGGAAGTACAGGCTTTTTATGGAGAGAATTCTGCACTGGATATTGAAATCCTTGGGAGGGAGAACATATTTTTAACTGTAAAATACATTTTATTCCTTTATTGTTTAAAGAGTTTTCTTTCTAATTTAGGACCATTGTTACAATTAAACTCAGAAAACTGAGAAATAAAAGTTAGAAATAAATGCAGGCCCTGCAGGTGCTGCTCCGAGTGTGCTCACCCGGGTGGAGCGGTCCCCTGGGGCTCTGCTCTGAGTGTGCTCACCTGGGAGAGGTCCCCTGGGGCTCTGTGGTCCAGTGGTGCTCACAGCTGTCACGGTGTGAGCACTCCTTATAGAAGAAAGGCTATGTCTGTAACTGTATATGCCAGTTGTCTCACCAGAAAGCGTTTGTGACAAGAACCTTCGGGTAATAGGAACATTTTATTTGAAAGGGCATATATATCAGCAATTTCTTGTTCAGCTGCCATATTGTGTTATGGGGTGCATTTCTTAATGTGTGTGTTGACTTACTACATAACTAGTTGAATGAGAAAATGTTTGAAATTGCCAACTAATGAGAAGTTTCAGACTACATTGTGGCACTCTAGGTTTTCTTCCTCGAAAGGGCCTAAGTTCCCAGGGGAAACTGCATAGCCGTGGCTTTCTCTGTGCATCTCAGACACTGAGCTGTACATACACGATTCCTAAGTAAAGTGCAGGTGCTTTCATGGTGCTGTGTGGGGTTCCGGTCAGACTTGTGAACCAGTTTGTAGAGAGATTCCTAGTGATGTCAGCTGCTGAGGTGTCTGTGTTGCAGTAGAGAAGCGATTCTAAGCCGTTTTCATGAAATTTTGTGAGCTTCACAAGATTAAAATACATTTTAAAGTATTAATACTTTTTAGTATGGTTTTATTTGGGAATTTTAACTTACTAATTTAACTAAAAGTCTAAGTTTCTCTTTCATTAGGTACTATAGTGACAGAGAGAAACACAGAAAACTGGATGAGCACAGGAGCCGAGAGCACAGGCCGAGCTTGGAAGGCAGTGTGAAGGACAGGTGTCACTCTGAGCACCGATCTCACCCGGACCATCGCTCGGGCCCCGAGCACTCGCATCACAAATCCTCCAGGGACTATAGGTATCTCTCAGATTGGCAGCTGGACCACCGAGCTGCCAGCAGCGGCCCTCGGTCACCTTTAGATCAGAGGGCTCCGTATGGCTCCAGGTCCCCGTTTGAACATTCATCTGAACACAGAAGTACTCCTGAACACACCTGGAGTAGTCGGAAGACATAACAGAAGCTGATGACTTTGTCTTTCCGGACGTTGTTTTAGCCATAGATCATAAACCAACACAGTGATTGCCTTACATGACTTGAAAGATTCAAACAGCTCTAATAGCAGTAGCAGTATTGTTACTTCTTTCCAGGACGCAAGGTCTATTATCCCAACAGAAGAGAAAATATTTTTATATTTAAGGATTATGCTGCACTGTACTGCAATACTGCAGTACCTTTTTTTTTTCTTTTTTTAAAGAAATGGAAAATGTTTACTATAGCAGGGACCTCAGCACTGCCCTCCGTGTCGGCTGTATAAAACTGTTTTTACGTCAGTGATTTTTAGACTGACTCCATTTAAATTATGTTTGTATATGAACTTTACTCTGACCTGTGATCATGTTTCAGGAAGGAATGAAAGAGAGGTCTTTTCTTAATAAAGAAAACTCACTCGAGCTTTGTTCACTTTCCAAAGCTATTGTTTACATTGTACACTGCGACCACCTTGCCGCTGCCGTCACAAGCTTGAATATTTAAGTCCTGTACTTACGTCTGTAATATAGCCGGAGCTTCCTGTTTGTGATTATTATTATGCCTTTTTACAGAAGAAGATGGCTGTAAATTATTGTAAATGTATTAAATGAGCTTTCCTTCCTTCCCTTCTCAGGCTTCCTTTGACTGTTCCTTTCCCTACCAACTCAGGCCTTCTTATTAAAAAAATCAGTGTAATAACACTTTTTAATGATTTGTCTTGATGAAGTCATTGTTTAGAATGTAAAAACGGGGAAAGGGGCCACTTATTTCTTTTAGTCCTCTTTTTATATCGACTATTTTTGTGTTTGTAGTTTTTCAGAGAAGTGTGAGGGCTCTGCGTGGGATATAAACTCGGTGCTCTGGGACGCTTCCAGACGCATTCGGGTTAAAGGGTAGGTGTGTGAACACTTAAACAATCCAAAATGGCCAAAAGTTCTTGTAAATCCATTTGTTTTCCCTTTCCTGTGGGCAATAATGTCAAATGTGCTATGCAGCCAGGTTAACATTTTAGATGAACTTGATTGACTTTTTAATATAAAAAACTGTTACAGTGCACACTGATTGTATATAAAAACCTTATATATGACAAATTAAATTTTAAGAAAAAGGATATGTGGGCTCCTGTAGTTTTCTGCTGCATTCTTGTCTCCTCAAGCATTTAATCTTTGTTTTAAGTAACAGCTGCCAGTAAGAAAGGTATTTTGGTAAACAACTGAGAATTGATAATATGTAGTCCTAAAACCGTATCTGTATAGATGAGACGGTAGCAGTCTCGGCTTCCTGTGGACGTCCTTCTAGGACGATGCCTTACACTCCCCCTTTCTCCTTATATTCAGTGGGAATTTTGGGTGGATGTTGTGTAACCATTAATAACCTTTACTCCTGGCTGTGTCTCCATGGGTTAGCTGCAGCAGTGGCAACCTAAAGTTAGTCTGTGGCTTTGTATCTTCATAGCCTCCTTTTACATGGTTAAATATAAAGTTTATGCAATGTATGCAGACTTTTTTCAAAATAGTTTCATCTTTGGTCTAAAGTTATCTTGATGCAAACAGTGTGTTTTTATTTTTGATATGCAGGGCAACATGTTGGAGGAATAATTCAACTCTTAAACATCTAGTTAGAATTAAAGATAAAAATGATGATAGGATTCAGTGCTGGCACATGACTTTTAACATTTTTCCTGTTCCTCCACATTTAATGTAAATGATCATCTTATTCCCAAAGAACACATCCCATACATCCTGCTATTAAAACAGCAAATAGCTCAGGGTCGGCGCTCCACGCTGTTGAGGCTAGGTCATTTGCTTAAAAGCCTGTTGTAAAGATTTTGTAGAAAAATAATGCAATTTTGGAGAATGGGCTTTTTTTTTTCTTTTTCTTTCTTTTTCTTTCTTTTTCTTTCTTTTTTCTTTTTTTTTTAACAATTTGACATTTAATTGAGTAGTTAACTAGCTGTGTTGAAGGAAGCAATCTGAAAGCTGTATGTAACATTTGAGTGTTAATTATTTGTACAGAGTAATAACTACATAGTAAAGGATCAAGCCATAAAGTCGTAAGATGCGATGCAGTGGGCAGTCTCAGTCCTTGGGGCTTGTCTGCCTGTCACGGGCTCAGTCTGCTTCTCTATCCACTTGTTTAATTTTTTAAAGATGAGCGATTATGCATAGCATTGTACCAACTAACCTTCCATTTTAATAAACAATAAAAGATTCTTATGAAAAGCAATGGCTTGTCTGCTTATAAAGAAAACCCTCTGTGTTTAGGGTGTGAGTCTTCAGACTGGAAACCAGTGAGACCAGACAGCTGCAGCCGCTCCACAGTGGCGTAAACCAGTTTGTATGATGTAGCCTTTGGTTAACCATGTGGACGTTTCAGTTATCTATTTTTGCAACTTACAATGAAAGGGTTGAGTGGATCTTATGGTAAGAGTGTTTGAGAATATTCCCCAGCCTTCTGTGGGTTGTGTTCTGTGACAGTATTTTCTCTACACCTGCAACTCACTGCAGGCCGGCCTGCATGGGAATAGCTCTCCCACTGAAGTGGGATTTCATCGCTTCTCCCTTCCCTCCAGACATCACCTTACTCCCACCTACTGTACCTCCTCTCTCTATTTCATGGTCTCAGGGTTTGTTTTTTGTTGTTATGGGTGCGTGCGTGCGTGCGTACATGTGTGTGTGTTTCTAAATATAACCTGCTCAGACTGTGCACTGTTACCTGGATGTATGTTTTCAGGGCTGGATAACCAACTGGCAGGCTCCTCCCTGAGGAAGACCATTTCTCCCACTCTCGCATTCCTTAGCTGCCTCTAGTTCTTTGTAGGGTTGAGGTCTCCTGGCCTTTCCCCCATCTGGTTTGTTCAGCTCATCTGCATTCAGGTAACTTTGGCTAGAAAATTACCTTTGGATCCTAAGTAACTGTTGTAGTTATATACAATAGCTTCAAAGAGGTGAGGCTTGGAGCTTGGGAAAACAATCCCTGTATTGAGGGTTGTTCTAAAGACTTAACAGCTTCATCTACATACGAAGGTGACGTGGTAAAAATCTTCAGTGGTTCATTACTCAGCAAACAAGTTTTAGATGTTTCTGAATCAGTATGTAAGGTAACAGATATCTTTATCAAGCGTAATTGCAACTCAGAACAGATCTTTGCTATGGCATTGGATATATAAGATCAGCGGAGGGAGGTGAACGGACAGCAGTCCCGAGATCCGTAGATAGCTTTGTAGAATGTTCAGTTATCGGTATTTGGAAGAAAACATTTAGTTTCATTGAAATTATGTTTTCTCCAGCAAATGACTTTTGTAGAAACTTAAGCCTTTTTTTGATTAAAGCACAGCTGTAACCTCTCCGTGGGTACTTCCCACGTCGGGGCATTTATCCACAAGACACATCTTGGTACTACAGCAAAGAGAAAGAAACAAGCTACCAAACAAAATGCTTTAAATTCTACGATCAGCTCTAGTGAAATCTTTTTTCTTTCTTTTTTGAGACAAGGTTTCTCTGTGTGGTCTTGACTGTCCTAGAACTAGCTCTGTAGACTGGCTCTGTAGACCAGGGTGGCCTCAGACTCAGAGATCCACCTGTCTCTGCCTCCTGAGTGTTGGAATTAAAAGTGTGGGACACTACTATACATTGTTTGTTTGTTTTGAGGAATTTTAGTTTTTGACATAAAATTGGCACCATTCAGAAAATACCTCATCTTAGCAGACACGGCATCCTGTGCACATTATGGTCTGTGTAAGGAAGTGAGACACCGAGCTACCAAACGGTTAGAATATTAGTTTACACCTGTAAAACAGACCAAATAGTAACAGCTGGATTTTCTATGAATTTATTACAGAAATAGTACAAACTAGTTGACTGGAAATGTCTTTTTTCCGGTTTGCTGAGCACTAAACCTCATTTTTGGTTGTCTGCGGCCTGTCGCTAGCCCTTCTAAGCTGCGGGGCAGGGAACTACACACCGACCTGCCTTAACGTTACACTAGCTTAGCTTTGTCTTTGCCAGGATTTGAACTAGGTGAGGTCACTAGGGTGCACACTCGTTCCAGCTGGCTGACTCCTTTGCCCGATGCCCTTGTTTCTGAGATTCCTTTATGCTTTGTGTGTCCATAGTTTATCCTGGTTTTCGGTTTCTTGTTTTCTGTTTTTTGATTTCTCTTAATTGTGGGGGGAGGTTGGCTGGAGGTGGGGTGGACCCTCACTTTGCATAGCCGGTGCTGGCCTCTGACTCGCTTCACTTCTGAGGATAGCCTTGAGCTTCTGATCTTCCCGCGGCCATCAGCCCTGTGCTAGGACTAAACCCATGCGCCCAGCTCTGCCTGTCGCCTCTGACTGCTCGAGATCTCGCTGTGGCTGTGCTGTGCTGCTCGCCCAGTGATGAGGCTGCGTTGTTTCCAGTTAAGAGGACTAACATTTCTCTTGAGTTCCTTCTGCAAATTGTTTTATATATGTTTTCAGCCTAGTCACGTGGCAAGAATTTTTGAAGTTTTGATGTTATTTGATCTCTCTCTCACTCACATACACACACACACACACACACACACACACACTGTTTTAATTACTCCTCTGCATACACTATGTTATCTCCCTTTCTGTCAACCCCAGCTCACCCAAATTTATGACTTCAGAGTTGGTTTTATGATCCCCGTTAGTTTAACTCCCCATTTGTGACCATTGTATTGGGCCTATCTGTTGGAGCTTTAAGTAAGGATAAACATATACTGACAGGTTTTTCGTGTGTGTGTGTGTGTGTGTGTGTGTGTGTGTGTGTGTGTGTGTGTGGCAGTCCCCTTTCATACTTTTTGAAACATTACACTGCCGTAGTCACTGTGCTATATAATAGCACACCAGAACTTTCTGTTCTTTACTCCGTGTAACCTAGGTCCCTGCCTCTTCCCCTGCTCCCCTCCTCTGCCTACCTTCCCACAACCACCAGTCTTTTAACTCATCCTTTAGATTCCATACACACACACACACACACACACACACACACACACACACACACACACACGGGGATACAGTGCTTGGCCCTTCCGTGTTTTATCTCAGTATATACTTCATTCCCATCAATGTCATAAATGACATTTCATCATTTTTCGAGGGAATAGTACATCATTTACACCCACTTTTCCCACCTTCCTCCATCTGCTGTCCATTTTTTTTGTGGTTATTGAGCATTTGTGGTTAACTGCTGCAGGGAACGTGGGCATGTAGGTATCTCTTTAACACACTATTTTTCCCCCTTTGACTGTATAACTTCTGGTGGAATAACTGGATCATGCTGTAGTTTTAAAAGTAAATCTCACACTCTTTCTGAATGGCTGAATTAATTTATATTTGTATCAATAGTATCTTGTGGCACTGCTGTCTCCACACCCTGTCTAGCACTTTAGTTTCTTGCATACTAGCTATTCTGATTGCGGTAAGACAATATCACACAAAGGTTTGGTTTTGTATTTCTCTTTAGTGAGTGACGTGGAACATTTTTTTTTCTGTGTACTTACTGGTCACTGATGTTTTTGAAGATGTGTCTAACTGGACCCATTTTTTAATTAGGTCATGTTTTGTTTCCCATTGATTTTTACAGTTCTTTATATATGTTGAATGCTAACCTGTATGTTTTTATGCATATAGTTTGCAGACATTTTCTCCTGTCACCCATGTAGTCTCTTCACCCTGGGTTTTATTTGGTGCTAGGGGTAGGACCACAGCTTCAGGCCTGCTGAGCAGACCTCCCTGGAGACGCCAGCTCTCCCACACGGCTGTGGACTGTGCTCTACAGAAGATTTGATCAGATGCCATCCCTAATCATATCAAACAAGCAGAACCAAATAAGACATCCTTTCCTACACTGGTGTACTGAAACATTTTCCCAATGTTATGCAGTAGTATCACTGGGCCTGGCTTTACTGTACTTTGAGTTGATTTTATTGTACACTGTATAAGACAGGGACTTCATTTCTTTTTCTGCACACAGATATCGAGTCCTTAGCCTCTTGTTTCTGATGCATGTTCTATGCACGTGTTTTAAGATCCAGCTGATGCAGGTGTATGGCTTTATTTGAAGGCTTTCTGTTTTGTCTCACTGGTCTGTATTTACACCAGTCCTGTGTTGTTTTGGTTACTATGGTTTGGTAGTGTATTTTGAAGTCCAGTAGTGTGATAATGCCCCGTGCTGGGTTTTTCCTTGTGATTGCTTTATCTAGTAGGGTTTTGTGATTTAATTTAAAAAAAAAAAAATTAGGAGACTAGAGAGGTGACTCAGTAGTTAGGAGCACTTACTGCTCTCTCCGGGGTAGTTAACATCCGTCTGTAGTTCTAAGCTCTCTGTGATCGCTAGGCATGCACACAGTACACATGTGTATACAAGTAAAACATACACATACTAATAATAAAACCTTTTTTGTGTGTGTGGTTAGGTGAAACGTCTCCTGTGCTTTCACTTCAGGTTTTATTTTGAGTCATCATTCCACTGTGAATCGATTTTGACTAACACTTTTACTTTATTCTCTCTCTCTCTCTCTCTCTCTCTCTCCCTCTGTGTGTGTGTTTGTGTGTGTGTATGTGTGTGTGTGTATGTGTGTGTGTGTGTGTGTGTGTATTATTCTGCCTTCACTGGTATGTCTGAGCACTAGTTGCCTACCTAATGCCTGTGCAGGCCAGAAGAAGGTGTTATAGTCTCAGGAACTGGAGTTGCAGATAGTTGTGAACAGCCATGTGGGTATTGGTAATCTAACCTAGAACCTCTGCAAGGGCAGCCAGCACTCCTAACCACTGGGCCATCTCTCCAGTCCCCAAAGGCAGTTTTTATAGAAAAAGTGCAAATTGGGATTCATTGTTCCCCTTATCCATTCTTTTTTTTTTTTTTTTTTTTTTTTTTTTGAGTAGCATTGTTGAAAACAGTGTACTTTTCTAATCGGGTTATTTTTCACCTTTTTTTTTTTAAATCTACTGGACACATAGGTGTGTCCTGGGACTTAAATACCTGTTGTGATGACTGTTCTTGGCTGTCAACTTAACTACACCTGGAATTAACTAAAATCTAAGTGGCCGGGTACAGCTGTGAAGGGTTTTCCTAACTGAATCCTTTAAAGTGGGAAATCTCACTTTTAATCCAGATGTTCCGCGATGGGACGATCCACCGTTCACCCGGGTCACGCCATCTGGTGGCAGCCTGTATAAATGACATGGAAGAAGGAGCGTTTGCCCTTGGCCGGCAAGCTCACTCACTCCTCCACGGGCCTCGGGCCTGCTTCCCTCCGGAGTCTGCACACGCTCCGCTCCGGTATACTGAAGAGCAGCCGAGACAAGGCCGCGAGCAATACTGAATTCTTTTTCTTTTCTCCCCAACCCTGTGGGATCAATCTTACTCATATTGCAATCTTCATGTATGTCTAAGTCTGCAGCACGTGCGGGCATGATACCCATGGAATTCAGAAGAAGGCATTGGGTCTCCTGGATCTGGCCTTGCGGACGGTTGTGAGGCACCGCGTGGGTTCTGGGAGCTGAACCTTGGTCCTCTGCAAGAGCAACACGTGCTCTTACTCGCCGGCCCATCGGCCTTGCGCCTGCCTGGTCAGAAACAATGAGAGCCAGGCCCTTAATTTTTGCTTTGCCTTATGGGTAAAACATTTGAATTTTAATTAAGTCACTTCTCTCTAGGTCACAAACCATTTTCCTGCATTATCTGTATAGTCATTTGAAAACTATTTTGTTCATGTTTTCAAGTTAGATTGTATGCTTATTTCTTTGGAGTTTTATTTGGTCTGTGCAAAAATTATAAAAGAGCGAACGCCCTGTAGTATAATAGGATATTTGCAATATACTTGCTTCAGTGTGAGAGCAGTTAGGCAAATACAATGCATTTAAGAAGATACCTTACAGGGCTGGAGAGATGGCGCAGCGGTTAAGAGCACTGACTGCTCTTCCAAAGGTCCTGAGTTCAAATCCCAGCAACCACGTGGTGGCTCACAACCATCCCTAATGAGATCTGACGCCCTTTTCTGGTGTGTCTGAAGACAGCTACAGAGTACTCATCATACACGTAAAATAAATAAAATCTTTAGAGGAAAAAAAAGAAGATACCTTACAACATGCAGACTGGTCGTTGAGCAAACTGGACAATGCATAAAGTTTTGTTAGCACGGAGGACCTGCACAGCCAGCTGGTGGATACTGTACGCTCGGGGATTGGGTTTTTCCTCATGGGAGTTGTTGATCCCCCCAATTTTGGTCGTTACATGCTGGAAATTTTATTTTTTCTATTTATTCACTTTATTTTTTAATTTATTATTATTTATTTTTATTTTTTTATTTACTCACTTTATATCCCACTCACTGCACCCCCCGCAGCCCCCTCCCACAATCCTTCCCCGCCCCTATACCCCCTCCTCCGAGCAGATGGGTACCGCACACCCTGGCACAAGGAGTCTCTGTGGGGCTAGACGCTTCCTCTCCCAATGAGGCCAGACACAGCAGCTCAGGCAGAAGAACATGTCCCACAGACACGCAACAGCTTTTGAGACAGCCCCTCTTCCCCCTCCACGCCCCCACCCCGCTCCAGTTACTGAGGACCCACGGGATGACGCACACCAAGCTAGGCGTGTGCGGGAGGCCTAGGTTTAGCCCGTGCATGCTCCCGGGTTGGTCTCTGAGAGCACCCGAGGGTCCAGGCTGACTCTGTTAATCTTCCTCTGGAGTTCCTAACTCTTTCGGGGCCCTCAAGCCTTCCCCCAACTTTCATAAGAGTCCCCAAGCTCCATCCACTGTTTGGCTGTGGGTCTCGGCGTGAGTCAGCTGCTGGGTGGAGCCTCTCAGAGGACAGCCATCAACAGTGTCATGGATTGGTGTTTGCCTGTGGGATGGGTCTCAAGTTGGACCGGTTATTGGTTGGCCATTCTCTCAGTCTCTGCTCAGTCCCCTGAGCCGGGCCTGCAGTTTTTGCAGACAGGATAAATTTTGGGGGGTTTGCTGGTGTCCCTATCACTCCCCTGAGGTTTCTGCTTGGCTACAGGAGGTGGTTTCTTCAGGTTCTATATCCCCAATGTTGTGAGTCACAGCTAAGGTCATGGGGGAGTTATTTTTAAATGAAGCAGATGTATTTTTTTGTTGAAATGATCCAGTACTGTTGATCAGAGCAGAGGGAAGACGCTTTGTTATTTTGGTCCACTGAGTTGGAAATAATAATTTTCAGAATATTTCTTCTGTGTATTCAGAGTTTACAAAATTTTCTGTTTGTTTACTGCAACAAAAAAGAAATAAAAATTTCCCCCAAATGCTATGCTCCAGGTGTGTTGCTGACCATTTTAGCCACCAGGGGGCAGTATGAATCTATGCATTAAACAGCAGCCACCAGTTAAGCGGTGTTTTGCAAAATATTTCATTTCAGACATCTTCAAATTACAATTCTGCAAAAAACTGCATTCATTCATACCATTTTAAAGATGTAGGACTGTTTTATATTATAACATTATAAAGCATTCTGATGCATCTTAAATGCTGACATTTTAAAATAAGTAACATCCTTTCCACTTACAGAAAGAAATCTACGTAGTATAGTGATTCCACTTCCGCCACCATCTCGTTAAACATCGCAAAGTGCAAGGACCGGAGGGCACACACAGGAAGATGCGCCTCCGTGGGTTGCCTCTTCCTCTGTACAGGAAAGGCTCACCCTCGCATTTAATGAAACAAAGTTTCAAATTTTACTTGTTTAGTTATTGAAATAAGGAAGTATGAGCATGGTACAAAGACAGACTTTCCAAGGAAGCGACCAACCCTCCACACAAGTAAAATACAATAGGAATGATTTTAAGATGGATTAAATAGTTTACTACAACTTTGCATGCCCAGCATTTTCAGCAAGCTGCCTTCAGGTGTCCTGGGACATCCTCATCTCTCCTGCGCCTCCTCCGTTACTTCAGCTTGGGTTTCGTTGGTCACTGAGCAAATACTGACGGCCAGACTTGTACGCTCCTTGAGAAAGCAGGAACAAAAATTCTCTCCCAGTGTCTCTTTGATCTTGGAGGTTTCTTGGGCCAGTTTTTCAACTTTCCAGTGAGTCACTGGATTCCAATATTCAATGTTTTTAATTTACAAGAGATCCTTATTTGTTCTCAGGATTGGAATCCAACTCCTTGACCAGGAAACATATTTCATGTCAGCTTTGTTCCTTTTATGTTCTCCCGATTGTAGGTCTGGAGGAGGGCGTGGTGGAGGGTGGGTGGGGGGCGGGGGTGGGGCTCATCTCATTTACAAGGTGGTATTTTGATTTGCTGGTGAATCTTGGTTTCCTGTTCATGTTTAGGACACTCAGAGGCTTACTGAGAGCTCTAGGAACATGGGAGTATTACTGACTCAGTCTGTGAACTTCCTTGTTGGGTAATCAGGAATTCATTTAGGATTTTTTGACTCTTGTCAACTGTAGTATCCACAGGGTTATGTGTCTGAATTAGTTTAAGTAGAGATGCAGGGTCATATCGCTTTATATGCAATGCCTTTTTTATTTAATATTTTTATTAGATATTTTCTTTATTTACATTTCAAATATTATCCCCTCTCCTGGTTTCCCCTCCGAAAACCCCCTATCCTATTCCCTCTCTCCCTACTTCTATGGGGTGTCCCCCCATCCATCCACCCACTCCCCCTTCCCTGTCCTGGCATTCCCCACACTAGGGCATTGAGCCTTCACAGGACCAAGGGCCTCCCCTCCCACTGATGCCCGACAAGGCCATCCTCTGCTACATCTGCAGCAGGAGCCATGGGTCCCTCCATGTGTGCTCTTTGGTTGTGATTTAGTCCCTGGGAGCTCTGGGTGGTACTGGTTGGTTCACGTTGTTGTTCCTCCTATGGGACTGGAGGTCTTTTCCTTGCGTCTTGTCTCCTGCACTTCCATTGGGAACCTCGAGCTCAGTCCCCAATAATTGTTGGCTGTGAGCATCCACTTCTGTATTTGTCAGGCTCTGGCAGAGCCTCTTAGGAGACAGCCATATCAGGCTCCTGTCAACAAGCACTTCTTGGCATCCATAATAGTATCTGGGTTTGGTGACTGTATATGGGATGGATCCCTAGGTGGGGCAGCCTCTGGATGGCCTTTCCTTCAGTCTCTGCTCCACACTTTGTCTCTGTATCTCCTCCTGTGGGTATTTTGTTCCCCCTTCTAAGAAGCGGACCAAAGCACCCACACTTTGGTCTTCCTTCTTCTTGAGCTTCATGTGGTCTGTGAATTGTATCTTGGGTATTCTGAACTTTTGGGCTGATATCCACTTATCAGTGAGTTCATACCATGTGTGTTCTTTTGTGATTGGGTTACCTCACTCAGGATGATATTTTCTAGTTCAAACCATTTGCCTGAGAATTTCATGAATCCATTGGTTTGTTTTTGTTTTTAAATATTTATTTATTATTGTAACTAAGTACACTGTAGTTGTCTTTAGACACACCAGAAGAGGGCATCAAATCTCATTACAGATGGTTGTGAGCCACCATGTGGTTTCTGGGATTTGAACTCAGGACTTCTGGAAGAGCAGTCGGTGCTCTGAACCACTGAGGTATCTCTCCAGCCTCATTGTTTTTTGATAGCTGAGTAGTACTCCATTGTGTAACTCCACCACTATATGCAATGTCTTAATTTCATTGCCAGACTTACCCAAGCCTTCCATGGTAGGTCCTCTGGTTCCTGAGAGAAAGTGCAAAGCCAACCTCTTCTCACAGGTTACCTGAAGCATTGACCTCTTCAGCTGACTAGGTGGGCAGCTGCTTCCCCTTTCACCTATTTCCTAAACACGGTTTGAGATACATGGATTTCCAGTTTCATAAAAATTAACTTTCTGCTCTTTGATATCCTTACTTGAGTCCCTTTAAAGTGACGGAGTCGTTTATTCCTTAGCATTTTGTACTTTGCAGCGATATTAGTCTTGCTTGAGTTGCTGGTGTTTCTACACATCCTCTGCATTTTCAAACTCAAGAGCCAAGTATCACTCCAGGAAGAGAGGAACACCAGGTTTTAAATGAAAAGAACTTGTTCGAGTTTACTCCAGAAGTTAACTCAAGGGTTCTGCGGTTTTCAGTAATTCTAGAAATGATTTCCAGCGCGTAGTGTTAAATCCCTGAAAGAGAATCTTTGAAACAATTACGGAATGTTTTTTTTTCTGTGCTGGTCCCTGGTGCTTGGAGCTTTGAAAACTCAAGACTCGTTCTGTCTCGTTCTGGTCTCAGCGCCATGAGCTGCTGTGACTGTATCACACTATACCGGGTAAAACGCTGGTGCTTGCCCATGGGTCGAGCCACAGACAACCTCAAGAAGATGTGACAAGCAAGCCTCAGATGACAAGTCTGAGCGTCTCTTAAGTCTGCTATCCCGGCAGCGATGGATTGGAGAGAGGAAAACAGAGGTGTTATAAAGCAGGCTTTTCTCTTCACCAGGAGGGGTGCACACCCCTGTTTTCTATCCAGAAGTCTGGAGTGGACATTGTTTAAGAGCCAGGTGATATTTTGCTGCTCGGTGGGGCCAGCCTCCCGTTTCTCCTGAGCATTGCTTCTCAGTCAGTGGAACCCAGTCGTGTGGAAGAGGTGACAGGTACTTCACAAGAGAAACATGTTTTGCAAAGGAGTTTGCAAATGGCCATTTATCGTGACAATTGTCATGAGGAAACCTTTTCCCAAAGACGTGTTCATGTATGTCAGGAATAAATTGCTTAGTGGTCAGACTCCTGAAGTTTGAATCAACCTGTGAAACTAAGTTGTGCTGAGCTGGGCTTTCTTTGCCTCTTGTGGTTCCTTTCTCTCCCAGCAGTAGAGCTTGCAGGGTCCTCCAAAATTAACTACCCAGATGTTTTTCACTATTACACAGGGCATCTTAAAATCCTCAAGACTTCAGAAAAGCGCTTTAAAACCGCTTGGGTTAGTGGACGTGGTGCATCTGTAGCACCAATACAGAGTCTGTCTGAAACATTCTTTCCCAAAGGGAACATGGCTTCAGGACTCAGGAGGGGAAGGGAATTGAGTGTAAAGGCTCTCGCAGTAAACAGAACTCATTTCTTAGGAAACCGCCCAGCTAAATGGGCAAGGTTTCTCCCCTAGGTTACACAAGCATTGGACTGTTGGAGAGAGGAGACTGGCTGGGGCTACGGGAGCTCCCTGGGAGCTGAGCAGGGGCCGTAGGGATGCAGCCCTTGTGAGTCCACACCTGTGCTGCAGCGGGACTTTGGTGTGTTCCTGTGTAAGTAATTCCTCAACCGTACTACCGTAAATGACAGTGAACTCGACGTCTCTGTAAGCTAGACTTGGGTAGAATTGTTTCTTTAGTCTGTTGTACTGCCTTGCGATCTTAGGGTGAATAGATGTTTGTTTATGGCACCCCAGAAAAGTTACAAAACACTGGCCACATGGTAAAGCCCAATGTCAAAAATGAATTATGACTTGTATTATTTTTTTTTTATTGTTGCTCACTGTGTACCTGAGGATGACCTTGTCCTCTTGCCCCTACTTCTCCAGAACAGGGATTATAGATACATATGCATCACCACGTCCAGCTTTGCCATTTGAATTTAAGCTAACACACATATGCACATGGATACATGCACATATGTGTGCATGTACACACAGATACATATATACATGCATGTACAAATACACACATGCATGAATGTACACAATACACACATGCATGTACAAATACATACACATGCATGCATGTACACACATACACACATGCATGTACACACATACACACATGCATGCACACACAGATAACACATGCATGCACACAGATACACACATGCATGCATGTACACACAGATACATGCATGCATGCACATACACATACACTGATATGTTTGATCCTTATGGGAAGTGGAAATACTCAACGAATATTCTATAGACTCTAATTGCAGGTTATGTGTTTTTACTTAGATTAAGAGGTATATATAATAAGACTTCTTTGTTCCCTAAATGTGCATACTAGAGATTCAGTCTCTATTGATAGAGGTACTGAGGTAACTGGGTCCTGGGTTGCACCCTTGTGAAGGAGTCAGTAATATCCCCATGGCAGTGTATTAGTTGTACAATAACAGGTTGTTACAAAACAAGTCTGGCGTCTCCTTCACTCTTTTGCACAAACACTTCCTCCACACGCACCTGCCCCCTCTCTTGTTTTCCCATCAGACCTGGGACAGCAGGATGGTCTTTCCAGAAGCCAAGACTATGCAGACCCTTATGCTGGAGGTCCAGGCTTCCGAATCATGAGCCACATAAGGTACTTTTCTTTATAAGTACTCAGGGTCAGGAATATTGTTATAGCAGCAGGAAGTAGACTAAAATGATCTGATAGTTTGTAAGTTCAGAATAGGTGGGAAGAGCTGGACAGAAAGCCTGCGAGTGAGATGCAGCAGAGAACAGAATTGCCGAGGATTCTTTCATGTCAGTGAACTGGAACATCGCCTTGGCGTGGAGCTTTATAAGGTCAGGAAATATAGGAAAACGATTCAATATTTGATTCATAATGTCAACGACAAGCGGTCAGCCTTATATTAATATGAGAGGATGCGTCCTCAGGTTCTAGTGTCTATTATTTCTAGTGACTGACCCAATAAGTAGAAGCAATGAGATTCATCGGCTTCCTCTGTCACATCATAAACGGACTCCAGCGCACCTGCAGAGGGTGAGACCTGTGGTCCGTTATCCTGCATCTTCATTGCCTGCCTAAGATTAAGAGTGGCTCTGAGAACCCCAGTAAGAACAAGCACCTTACCCTTCAGGCCTCAGCCATCGAAGGTAGCGGACGAGCCTGGCGTGTGCAGCACATTGCAGGGATTCCGTTTATTTGATAGATAAGCAGCATCTACACAGAGAGATGGCACAGGACACGCCTGTGTAAGCCCAGCAATGGGTGGGTGTGGAATGAGGAGATACGGGCAGACCCCTGGAGCTGACTAGATGGTTAACCTCGATAAACTGGTGAGCTCGAGACTGTCTCAAAAAAAAAAAAAGTACAGTTGTAGACAGCAACTGAGGAATGCATTGGTCTCCGGCCTGCACATATATGCACACCCTGCATGCACACATGCACACAAACTTACATGAACACATACCAACCAAAGAAAGCTACCAGGCACCAGAGGAACAACACCTGTAGTTATATACTGGCCTCTACATGCAGATGGGTTGCACTGGCACACGTATGAAAACATACATGTACACACACATACACATGAAAGATTCCTTTAGTGGTTCAAATAACTGATTATTTTCCTACTTACTGCCAGGCACATTCTACATAGCTAAGCTTGTCAGATAATTGATCTTGAGACACACGCAATATTCATCCACACGTTACATAATATTATACCATGTTACATGGCAAAGGGAAAACTTCCTTGCACAATGTCTCATGAGAAAGAGATTTCAGAAGTACTGCTGAGAAATTCATCTTGTTTTACATAACAGAACGGCTCTGCAATGGCTGTAGTGGAGGAAGGTCAGCTAAACCAGACTGTCGAAACGAATCACTCAAAGATGATGTGAAGACACAGGGCTACAATGTCCTACATGCCTATCTGAAGCACATTCTTGCCTTCAGCAGGAGTTTGGATTATAGTCAATATTTCTGTTTGTCATTTCCATATTCCGTGGGTGAAGCGAAGAGATCAGTCTTTCCTTTCTTAACCTCTGAGACTTGGCACACTGCCTCAGTTTTTGTTCAGCAATTCCATTGCTTACCATGCACATTTTTTTTAAACGCCTGGAGATAGTTGGAAACGATACAGCAGTATGTATGGGCGAAGATGACAACAGTCACTGTCGTCGTTTAGGGTTGGTATAGCTTAGTGAGCTTGAGGAGAACAAGGCTCTCAAGTGAACGTGTGCACAGTCAGCCTTAGAAAATGTTATCCTGAAAACGCAAAATGCATTAGTTATATTTAGAGGTGGTCCAGGGCGTTCAGATCAACGGGAGAACATTTGCCAGGTATGCACGATGCCCTGCGTTTGATCTTTAAAACGTTTGTCCCATGCCGTACCTATTGGCTAGAGGCAGATGGGAATAAAAAATTCTATCTTCTTGGTAATTATTTGCTAGCAGTTCAGTTTGTTGATGCATTTGTTAACTTGATTAATGAATCGGAATGCTCAGAGCAGGAACCCTTCTGTTCTTCTGTAAAACGGGTTGTTTGTCTTTGGTTTTAAATTTTCTTTCTGGGGCTTACTGCTTTTGTCTCTCTTAAGCTCCTCTCGAAGATCACGAAGATCACGAAGATCACGATCACGTCTTTGTGATGCTGGGAGAGCTTTAAGCTGGGCAGCCCCTGCCCTGTTCACTGGCTTCTCCGATTTACTCTCACGTCAACAAGATCCAGATGATGAATACATTGTTTAAATGGAGCTCGGAGATATCCCAAAGAAACAACCATCTTTTCCCAATTGTTGGTTGCCGATTTGTCCTTTTGATGGTGTCCTTTGCCTTATATCCATTATATACAAAGAACTCAAGAAGTTAGACTCCAGAAAACCAAATAACCCTATTAAAAAATGGGGTACAGAGCTAAACAAAGAATTTTCACCTGAAGAACTTCGGATGGCTGAGAAGCATCTTAAAAAATGCTCAACTTCATTAGTCATCAGGGAAATGCAAATCAAAACAATCCTGAGATTTCACCTTACACCAGTCAGAATGGCTAAGATTAAAAATTCAGGAGACAGCAGGTGTTGGAGAGGGTGTGGAGAAAGAGGAACACTCCTCCACTGCTGGTGGGGCTGCAAATTGGTGCAACCACTCTGGAAATCAGTCTGGCAGTTCCTCAGAAAACTGGGCACCTCACTTCCGGAGGGCCCTGCTATACCACTCCTGGGCATATACCCAGAGGATTCCCCAGCATGTAATAAGGATACGTGCTCCACTATGTTCATAGCAGCCTTATTTATAATAGCCAGAAGCTGGAAAGAACCCAGGTATCCCTCAACCGAAGAATGGATGTAAAAAAATGTGGTATATCTACACAATGGAGTACTATTCAGCCATTAGAAATGGATGGAGTTGGAGAACATCATACTAAGTGAGATAACACAGTCTCAAAAGATCAATCATGGTATACACTCACTAATAAGTAGATATTAGCCTAAAAAATTGGAATACCCAAAACATAATCCACACATCAAATGAGGTACAAGAAGCACAGAGGAGTGGCCCCTGGTTCTGGAAAGATTCAGTGTAGCAGTATAGGGCAAAACCAAAACAGGGAAGTGGGAAGGGGTGGATGCGAGAACAGGGGGAGGGAAGGGACTTATGTGACTTTCGGGGAGTGGGGGGGCCTGAAAAGGGGAAATCATTTGTAATGTAAATAAAAAATATATCAAATACAAAAAAATTACAAAAAAAAAGACACAAAGTGGGGAAAAAAAAAAGAAACAACATCTTCACTGGGCCACAGCAGCCCTTGGCCCACAGACATGTTCACAATTGATTCCAGTGTGCTCCAAGGACCCGGTCTCCAGTTACAGGTTTTGTAATCATATTGATCAGGAAAACTTGGGAGTAGCTCACGCATACCAAGAAAAAGTATCAAGACTCACAATGGGGGGCAACAGCTAGTGGAAAGGGTTGGGGCTTTGCTTAAGTGATGGGAATTATGGGATAATGCTTCTCTCCACTGAACCAAAAGCAAAGCAGCAAGAAATTCTTGTCAGGAAATTTGCAGCTTCTTCTTCTTCTTCTTCTTCTTCTTCTTCTTCTTCTTCTTCTTCTTCTTCTTCTTCTTCTTCTTCTTCTTCTTCTTCCTTTCTTCTCCTCCTCCTCCTCCTTTTCCTTCTTCTCCTTCTCTTCCTCCTCCTCCTTTAAATTATCTTTAATCTTTTTTTTTTATAGTCCAATCTTTATCCCCCTCCCAGTCTGCTCTCTGACAGTTCCTTATACCATTCCTCCTCCCCGGGCTCCAAGAGGATGTCCCTACCCCACCAGGCCTCCCACTCCCCAGGGCCTCAAGTCTCTCAAGGGTTAGATGCATCTTCTCTCACTGAGACCAGACCAAGCAGTCCTCTGCTGTGTAGGTGTCGAGGGCCTCACACCAGCTGGTGTGTGCTGCCTGTGTTGGTGGCTCAGTGTCTGAGAGATCTCGGAGGTCCAGGTCTCGGAGTCTTCCTTTGGGGTCGCCCTCCTTCTCAGCTTCTTCCAGCCTTTCCCTAATTCAACTACAAGGGTCCCTGGCTTCTGTCCGTTGTTTGGATGAAGCTATCTATATCTGATGCTTTCAGCTGCTTGTTGGGCCTCTTGGAGGGCAGCCATGCTAGGCTCCTGTCTGTAATCACACCATACCATCAGCAATAGTGTCAGGCCTTGGAGCCTCCCCTTGAGATGGATCCCAAGTTGGGCTAGTCACTGGACCTCTCTTCCCTCAGTCTCTTCCCCATTTTTGTTCCTACAGTTCTTTTAGACAGGAGCAATTCTGGGTCAGAGTTTTTGACTGTGGAGGGCAAACCCATCCCTTACTTGATGCCCCATCTTTCTACTGGAGGTGGATGCTACAAGTTCCCTCTCTCCACTGTAGGGCATTTTATCTAAATGCCCCCCCCCCCCAGACCTGAGAGTCTCTCACCGCTCAGGTCTCTGCTACATTCTAGAGGGTGCCCCCCACTTCCTACCTCCCAAGGTTGCTTGTTTAGACTCTGCTGCCCTCAGGGATTTAGTGCTGTACCCCTCTCCTGTCAATATCTGATCATGTTCCCCGTTTCCCCTCCCTGCCCCTCTCCCACCCAGGTCCCTCCCTCCCTCTGTCCCGGCGATTGCTTTCTTCTCCCTCCCAAGTGGGATCGATCCAAGCATCCTGACTTGGGTCCTTCAGCTTGTTAACCTTCTTGAGTTCTAGGGATTGTATCCTGGGTATCCTGGGTATTTTTGGCTAATATCCACTCATTAGTGAGCACATACCATGCCTTTCCTTTTGGGTCTGAGTTACCTCACTCAGGATGATATTTTCCAATTCCATCCACTTGCCTGCCAAACTCATGATGTCCTCATTCTTAATAGCTGCATAGTATTCCATTGTGTAAAAGAACCACATTGTCTGTATCCATTCTTCTGTTGTGGAACATCTGGGTTGTTTCCAGTGTCTGGCTATCACAGATGAGGCCGCTATGAACATAGTGGAGCACGTGCCCCTGTGGCAGGCAAACACTTATATACATAAAATATAAATAAGCATTTTAAAGCTTGTTTTCAAAAAAGGAGACAGTACATTTTGTAACCGATACGATAGAACTTTGGGAAAACATTCGCCTGCTAGGAGGGCTTAGAGATAGTTTTCCAGTGCTTCAAAACATCTCTATGAATTTTAGTCTTGTTGAAAGAAAAAAAAAAACATATAGTGAAGCTAGGACCTTGAACATCCTAGATGGTAGTAACATGTTCTCAGGTAGATTTATTTCCAATTTTCTGAGATCCACCTGTATGTCTAAGTGTTTGCCTGCATGTGTGTATGTGCGCCATGTCCATGCCTGGTGTTTACAGAGGCCAGAAGAGGTGATTGAATTCCCTGGAACCGTAGTTATATATGATTAGGAGCCACCATGTGGGTACTGGGAGCTACCATGTGGTAGCCCTGCTCCCCCCCCCCCCCCAGACAGGGTTTCTCTGTATAGCCCTGGCTGTCCTGGAACTTGCTCTGTAGACCAGGCTGACCTTGAATTCAGAAATCCACCTGCCTCTGCCTCCCAAGTGCTAGGATCAAAGGCGTGCGCCACCACTGCCCTGGTCTTGAATTTTGATGCTAATTCCACTCCTGGGAGGGGCTGCAGAGGAGGAGTTAATCGCATACACAGGAGCCTTAACTTTTCAAATAAAGGCTAGAGCTGGTGATTGGGCAGGAGGAGGGAAGCGGGCGCTGAAAAGTTGGGGAGAGAAGGGAGAGAAGAGGAGAGAGGAATGACTGAGGAAGTGGAGATGGAAGGAAGATGGAGTAGAAGCCCTTTGCTTGGAGAAACCGCAAGTTATACGGGATCTCACAGATGGGAAACAGAAGTGCAGTGGTAGACCTGGGTGTGTAGCTTGTATTCCTATTCATTGAGTTGTGTTTTCTTTGATCGGGCCTTTTTGGGTAGGAAATTTATGGCAACAGCTGGGAACTGAACCCCAAAACCTCTCTAAGGGCAACAAAGGTGCTTTTTATTCATTCATTCATTCATTCATTCATTCATTTATTTTTGTTTTTATTTATTTATTTTTAACCACTGAACTGTCTCTCTAGCCACTTTGTGCTTCTGTTTTGAATGTGGAGCACTAGGGGGATAAAATAGTGAAATTTTAAAGTAGTCTTGTGTGGTGGTTTGAATATGCTGGGCCCATAGGGAGTGGTACTGTCAGGAGGTGTGACCTTCTCAGAGGAAGTGTGTCCCTGTGGGGGTGGGCTTCGGAGACTGCCTCGTATGCTCAGGTTCCACGCATAGTGAAAGAGATCTTTCTCCTCGTTGCCCGAGGAAGCCAGTCTTCTGGTTGCCTTTAGAAGAAGATGCAGAGCTCTTAGCTCCTTCTTCAGCACCATGCCTACCTGCATGCTGCCATGCGTCCCACAATGATGATAATGGTCTGAACCTCTAAGACTGTAAACCAGTCCCAATTAAATGTTCTCCTTTATACTTTATAAGAGTTGCCTTGGTCATGGTGTCTTCACAGCAAATGAAACCTTAACTGAGACATTTTGTCTCTTTAAACAAATGGTCTTCACAGATTAGTCTTTGTTTAGTTGAATGAAAAAGATGTAATGTTCTGAGGTGAGCGTTAGATTGGTCAACAATCTGTGCAACTTTGGGAAAGACTTGATGGTGGCAACAGAAAGTCACATGGTCAGAAAAGCTGGTATCAGGTGGACAGCCTGCTCTGATGGAGACACAGCAGCCTGGAGACTAAATGTATTTGTTCTATATAGCTGAAGAAGATGGTGGGTTTGCTAATTTTAGTCGTGGGCCTCTGTAGGGGAGTAGTCTCAGGTTGCAGTCATCTGGGAGGAGTGTAGAGAAAAATCTCTTATAAGCATCACCTGCCAATTGAAAAGCTTATGGCCAATAAGCTGAGGCAGAAAATAGAATTGGGTCATCTGGCAGGGATAGAGAGAATTCTGGGAAATGGTCAAACATTTATTAATAAATCATTAGCCTCAGAGTCATTATTTCTGGAAATTAAGTGGCTGGGAAGGAAAAGTTAGTTTTGTTTTTTGTTTTCAAAGGAGGAAGCTGTGGTTGATGCTTTCTGCATAAAGTCAACATTCATACTTGGAGTAAGGGCCTTGTCATTTTCCTGAGTTTGACCCAGGGAAGGTCTTGCCATTCCCGTGGGTCTGAGGTACTGGGGTCCCTGATGTGGCTGTGAGCAGGCCTCAAATGCTCACCCACACAGGGTGCACTCACTCCCTAACCCTGATGAATGCTACACAAGAGATATATAAAACTGTTTCTGAATGAAAGTAAAAAGTCATGCCAGTCCAATCTAACTCAGTACCTTGTTCAGCTAGTTATTTGGAGATGCAGAGTCACTCAGTAATAGAAGACACATCATCAACTGTCACTGCGAGTTGATATATTCTCTGAATATATATCAAGGAAGATATATTTTTCTGCCTTTTGTTAGATGCTAATTGGGATTAATATCACAGAAGACACGGTTTCAGGCTTGTATGTTCTTACATAGCCTGAAACAGTATCACAAAATAAATGATCTTCACAGATTAGTTTTTATGTTGAATTGAAAGGATGTAATGTCCTAAGATAAGTGTCTGAAGACATTTGTACTTATTGTCTTGTCTAGAACATTGAAGATTTGTTCTCTGTGATACAGAGAGTGGGTGTGTGTCACGCACATGCTAAGCCAGAATATATACTCATCTTACCACTGTGAGAGGTCTCTTTCCAGTTGAGATATTCTTTTATTTACAGTACGAAATTATAGATAGAACCATCTTGTTAGAACTATGGTGATCTAGTTCATCTAAAGTTTAGTGCTAGGTTAAGATGAGATGAAACGGTGACTTTTCTACCATGCAGACATGGTATTTTTGAAGATATCCCCAAATATCTCTAATCCTATGTGACTTACTGTAGTGTGGCTTTGATACACAACTTTCTTCCTATCAAAAGGTGAAGCGAATGTCCTTGAATTTGGATAAGCCCTATCGGTACTTTGGCCAGCATAATATAATGCTGGTCCTTGCGGTAGTCATTAATTGTATTTGTTATCACCCTTGGTTATTAAGAAACTATTCCTGTTCTGTGCTTTTGCTTTTTTCCAGAGCCAACATGCTATGAAAAACTAAAGTCACACAGAATTTTTCTTTTGTCAACTTGACACAAGCTAAAGTCACTTTGTAAGAGGGAACTTCAGTTGAGAAAATACCCCTACTAGATTAGCTTAAAAGCAAGAGGGTGGGCCATTTTCTTTTTCTTTCTTTCTTTCTTTCTTTCTTTCTTTCTTTCTTTCTTTCTTTCTTTCTTTCTTTCTTTCTTTCTTTCTTTCTTTCTTCCTTCCTTCCTTCCTTCCTTTCTTTTTTTCTTTGTAAAGTACAAACTATGTTTTTCTTTTAAATATTTATTTACTTATTTTATGTGAGTATATTGTGGCTATCTTAAGACACACCAGAAGAGAGCATCAGATCTCCATTACAGATGGTTGTGAGCCACCATGTGATTGCTGGGAATTGAACTCAGGACTTCTGGAAGAACAGTCAGTGCTCTTAACCGCTGAGCCATCTCTCCAGCCCCAACCATTTTCTTGATGAGAGATTGCTGTGGAGGCCCAGCCTACCTGGGACAGTGCTGTCACCTGGGGCCATAGTCGTGGATGGTATAAGAAAGCAGGCTGAGGAAATCAGAGACAGGAAGCTGGTAAGCAGCTCCTCCAGGGCCTCTGCTTCAGTTCCCGCCTCCAGGTTCCTGCTCTGAGGCACTGCCCTAAATTCCCTCAGTGATGTATTGTGATCTCATTAAGAGGTGTAAAGAGAGTCGTTCTGCTCCATGTACAGGGTGGCGGGGTAGGAAGTACCAATCCTATTCAAAGCCCTACAGGCAGCTAAGGAAGACAGACAGCAGAAGAATTAGTCTTCCCTAGGGAAAAACACATCAGTTGGTTGTGAAATACTAAATGGCCAGCCCGGGGAAAACATACAAATAACGGTAACGGTATAGAGACTGACCAGGTCGATCTTAGGTAGTCAGTCTTTTGTTTCTGGCTCCACCGATTTGGAAAACAGGATGATTATGTGCTTGCTTTCTTTCTTTCTTTCTTTCTTTCTTTCTTTCTTTCTTTCTTTCTTTCTTTCTTTCTTTCTTTCTTTCTTTCTTTCTTTCTTTCTTTCTTTCTTTTCTTTCTTTTCTTTCTTTCTTTTCTTTCTTTTCTTTCTTTTTTTGTTTTTTGCTTTTTTTGGATTTGTTTTTTTCAAGACAGGGTTTCTCTGTGTAGCCCTGGCTGTCCTGTAACTCACTCTACAGACCAGGCTGGCCTCGAACTCAGAAATCCGCCTGCCTCTACCTCCCAGAGTGTTGGGATCACAGGCGTGCGCCACCACCGCCCAGCAGGTGCTTTCTTTTTCTTTTTTAATTAATTAGTTAGTTAATTAATTAATTAACCACTTTTTTGTAAGAACAATCTTTTATTGGGGGAGGGTTCATCAATCCTTCTTGGCCGCAGCCTTCCTCATGGCTGCAGCACGCTGCTGTGCCTGTGGCCCCGGCTGTGTCTCGGCTTGTTGACCATCATCGTCACCTGTGGCCCTTGTTGAGGCCCACGGCCATGGGGTAGCACAGGGCCATGGCTGCTGCTCTCCCACAGCAGCCAGGACAGCAAGCAATATTTATTATATGGAAGTTCACTGTAGCTGTCTTCAGACACACCAGAAGAGGGCGTCAGATTTCATTACGGATGGTTGTGAGTCACCATGGTTGCTTGAATTTGAACTCAGGACCTTCGGAGGAACAGTCAGTGCTCTTAACCGCTGAGCCATCTCCAGCCTCGATTATGTGCTTTCATTCACACTGGGGCAGCTTTGTACACCGTGGGCTAGCACCTTATCCACCGAGTAGTAGTTCATGTTAAAAATAATAACCAAAAATGTCTTTGATAAGCAAGACTATAGGAAGAATGATTACTTTTTTACGGCAAGATTCTTAAAAAGTTTCATATGAAACCAGGGAAATGTCTCTGAGAATTACGAAGTTTTCTGTGACCTTCGCTGAACTGAAGGTGACTTTGTTTCACAGAGTACCCACAAAACAGAGCCTTGACAGAAGTGACACCCCAATAGCTCCCGGGCTTGAGTCCTTGTTTTTCAGGTTTTGCCTTCTTGTCCTTAGGCTATATGAGGCACTCATGTAGAACTGTACAGCAAGTTTCTCCTCTCTACACCAAGGCTGGAGACAATAGTTCATGTAAGACTTACTGAAACCAAACAACATGGCCAGTTATCAGGTTCTCTAAAGCCCAGGAGATAGAGGATCCCTTTGAAAGGAAACCGTGCTAACTGACAAGTGTCCCTTCCCAATCCCGCCTTGGAATCCTCAAGCAGTTCCTGCCTTTTAGCCTCTGTAATTCAGTATATTCATTAGTTGTCTGCAGGTCTTTACAACTGTGCCTCCATTACACCTTTCTGTGCAGTCATCTTTTTTACTGTCAGTGAGATTTTTAGTCTTGTCAACATCTTTTTTATTGTTTCTCATCTTCCTGGTTGTGTTTTTACTGAACACATGTCCGCAACTTCTTGTAACTCCTTCCCTCTCGACCCTTACATTTGAAAAACTATGTTTTTGTTGCGTTTTGTTTTTTTATTTATTTATTAATATTTATTATTTACATTGGTGTTCTGCCTGCATATGCGTCTGTGTGAGGATGTCAGATCTTGGAGTTATAGACAGTTGTAAGATGCCATGTGGGTTCTGGGATTTGAACCTGAGTTCTCTGGAACAGTAATCACGCTTTTAGCTTTTAACCACTGGGCCATTAAATCTGTTTTTGTTGTTGTTGTTGTTTTTTGTTTGTTTGTTTTTGTGACATGGTTTCTCTGTGTAGCCCTGGTTGCCCTGAATCTTGCTCAGTAGATGGGACTGACATTGAACTCAGAGATCTGCCTGCCTCTGCTTCCTGAGTGCAGGGATTAAAGGGATGTACCACTATGGCCTGGGTGAAAAATGTATTATTTTACATTTTTATTTTTTTTAAAGTTTATGTGTTTGTCCACATGAGGAGATGACAAGTATGTACAGGTGTTCATAGAGGCCAGAAGAGGATGTCAGATCCCCTGCAGCTATTTATACATAGTTGTTATCTGACAAGTGTATGTTCTGGAAACTGAACCTGGGTCCTTTGGAAAAGCAAGAAGCACTTTCCACTGCTGAGCTATCTCTTCAGCTCCTGAAAGAGATATTAAAGCCAGAGGGAAAGGACGTTGATTGGTCAGGCCAGTCTAAATCTCTCAGCCTTCTAGAATAGGTCTTTTCTGCTTCTACCCTGAGAAGATGAAGACATCACTACTGGCCTAGTTTGTAGAACTAAAATGGTCTGGATCGAAGATCCTTTTGCCTTGAGTGTGAGACACTGGTTAAGTATGTCTCTTGCCGCTCCGTCTAAGGCAAGTCCCTGAGAAAGTCCCATGCTCCTCCACTGGAACAGTGGTGCACACACACATGGCCAACTCTCTTGGTAGCCATTTTTCTCACTCTTCTTATTTTCAGACTATTCACAATCGCTGAAGACCAACCCAGGGCAAATGACCACTCAAACGTTAGTGTTCCTGTTATAGTGAAGGCCTCAGTAAATTCGTGCTGACAGTCTAGGAACAGTTACATGAGAGAGGAAGCAGAAGGCACTCACTGTGCCTAATTTTGATTTGGTCTCAGGTGCTTTTCTGGAAGCTGTGATGTAATTGTTTCCTTCCAGGCTGACCAGACTTTCTTCAGAACTTTGGCCCAACCCTAAACCCTTGAATCTTCATGGTAGCTTAAAACTAAATATAGTTGTATGCATCCCTTGGGCCTGCCAGTTCCCTAAGGTGAACATAGCGACGGTACATCTAGGTACAGTTTCAAG
The DNA here is from genome assembly GCF_947179515.1 of Apodemus sylvaticus. Taxonomy (NCBI): domain Eukaryota; kingdom Metazoa; phylum Chordata; class Mammalia; order Rodentia; family Muridae; genus Apodemus; species Apodemus sylvaticus. The sequence continues at coordinate 49,704,831 of NC_067494.1, forward strand.
CAGTGTAAAGACTGGTAAACAGTCAAGCACTATGCTAGGAGATTGAGATAGAGTAGTAAATTTGCTTCTTACAGGAATGTTTGAGGTGTGATGTTAGAATTCTTGGGATAACTATGAGAACAAGGAAGTCTAGACATGACTTATAATGCACAAGGAGGCACAGTGGATAAAGGAGGTGGACTTAAGTTCCACACTTGGCATTCTCCTGGCCCACCATCTTAACCATGAGGGCACACTACCTCCCGAGTAGACTATATAAACAGAGCCTTTAATAGCCCTGCAGCTCAAAACAACCAGAAGGCATCCATGCCCGCCATTTTGATCTGCACGTTTTTTCCTATCTGTTGTGTTCTTCCAGCTTTCCTAGGTAATCTTTACTCTCTTTCCTGCACCCCAAATGTCACCCAAAATTTCCAATTTGATTGGAGCTAATGATCTTGTAGGCCTTGTATTATACTGCCTTATTTCAGTGAACTCACCACCCCTGCCAAGAAAGAAAATAATTTTTACTTTCTTGGGGGTGGAGAGCTGTTCCTTGATTGCCACAGAAATTAACATTTGGTTACAGGACACAGGGTAAATCTAAAATGATCAAAGACTGTCTTACCTTGGCCCACTCTAGGCAATAAAATAGCTACCAATAAATATATATTTTTTAAAAAAATAAAATTAATCAGGCAACATACAGGATTCTTAGATTTTTGAGTTCCAGAAAACTCAAATTCATGTTTAAGAAAGTGGAAACCTTCTCCCGCAGTCTCTGGAAAACTGGGGATCTGATGTGAACGTAATGTGGAAGTGTATACTTCGTTTATACATGCAGGTACACAGCACCCAGGAACCGGGTCTCTGGTTTCTGTAGCGCACATGATCCAGCTGACATAAAATTTCCCCCTCATGTGCTCTCAACTGCAAACACACAGAAAGCTCTCGACTCAAGAACTCTGGCTCAGTCCTTCACCCAGGCTTAACCATTTTGCATCTCACCTGGCAGTAGCAGGTGCTTTCCTGAGCCCGTATCTTTCCCAAATCTTCCTACCCTCTATTTCTTCAACACAGATAATGTACAGTCACATGACATCTCTTATAAAACACCTAAGAAATGAGGGGTTTGCAAGTCTTCAAAGACAAAGACAGGAAGCCAGTCCTGCCTCCCACATATTTTCAGCATGGTTAAGTTGCTGATTTCTAGTTGGCCTTCGAAAGACCCGGCGTGCAGTGTCCATAAGGGGCAAGGCTACTCATTAGGACCAGTCGGACACTGTTTTATTTGTAATTGCTTAAAGGTAATAAAAGAGAGACTACAGTCGCAGTCAAGTGAGCTAGGGGGGCAGGAGGTACATCGCATCAAAAGTAAGTAGGATTTTATTCACTCTTTTCTCCTGCAGCGGTTCCTCCGCGCTTCCAGCAGGTGTCGCTGTAGCCACAGAATAAACATCGGACAGCAGGGTCTGTAACTTTTATTTTTCTAGCATAATAATTTAACGTATTTACACACTACACACTCATCGTTTTTACACAGAGACTTACTCATATATCTATGAACCACATCTACAGGTTTCTCTGAAAAGACTCGGCACAATGCAGGGGTTGGGGGGGGGGGCAAGCACAGCGGAGCGGGGCAACGTGTTTTTGAGTCTTTCCTAAGAGAGACATGGGGAAGATCTGTGAAAAATCAGTGTTTTGCTCCAAGTTTAAGCTCTCCCAGGAGACCCGTGAAAAGCTATAGCCTATTTGTTTGGCAGTACGGTCTGAAATTCTTCTGGCTATGGACTTCATAAAACAAGTTCAAGCAGTATGTTCCTTAGAAACCCTAAAGAAAACCTGGCCCTTCTCTACAGAAGTACTCGATTTCTAAAAGTTACCTGTGGGAACTGTGAAGGACGCATAGGGAGAACGCCCATCACACTATGACTAACGCTACCGCTGCACTACACCTCACGGCAACCCTCACCAGCTACACGATACAGCTAAACCAGCAAACTTTCTTTTCCAAACTAGGGGTAGACATGGTGGCTTTGTCCTCAAAAGGATAAAAGCTATATCAATCACACACTCTAAGGGCAGATACTGTAGAAACTTCTATTGTTTTTACTTTTATATTTGCACAAAAATAGTGGTTAAAAGTATCCAACCTTTTCCCTTCCTTGTTCGACTCAATCACAAGTTCCCAGCTATGGACTGCTTCTGATCTTGGCGCATGGCCCTGTAGGTGAACAGAAGCGGCCATGCTTTTTTGGCCAGGGTTGGTCAGTCCTAATGCAGCTTTCTTAGAAGGACTTTCCTTTACAGGGCTAGATCCTAACTCTCTGGAGTTCAACCTTTAAGAATACAAAGGGCGGTGCCTTGATAACTGTCCCCAAGGTGAGAATCTGCCACCTCTGGATGGGCACACGATCTCACCCACTGGCAATATTCCTTCTCTAAAAAACACAGCTTCACAAAAGATTCCCTCTGTTTGCTGCCAGCCTTTGTCTGTCAGTCCTATGGCCAATAGGACATGTCAAAAGGCATGGCCTTGTCCCAAGGACATTATGTAAGGTTCGTATCTCTTGCTCGAATTAGCGCAAACCTTAAATATTAAAACAGGAATCGTATCAACTTCTTGGAACCAAACACATTAAGATATAATAATACAAACCTACTTATTCAGGAGTTCACTTTGCTACTCTCACTGTCTTCTGTTACGTCCCCTTTATAGCTGGTGCCAGCAATACAATGAAGAGGCAAGGAGAGATTTTTACCTGATGAGGGTTTCACTAACTGGCAGGTACCTATTAACATTCAACTACAGCTGTTAAGATGGCAGGGAGCTGAAAAGATGGAGGTTACTTGGGGAGTGAAATGCCAAGTTATGAACATCAGGGCTCAAAAGCATCCTCGGGCAAGTATGTACTAATACACACCGAGATAGATTTTCTGTTCTTTGGGTCGTACTCCTGGACCTCGATAGCAGAGGAGCACTAACCGCCTGAGGGGAGGCCGGGGGTGGGGAGCACTGCTGGCACCCCAAGCAGCCCAGGAGAAAGAACCTAAGTTTACAAATTACGAAAGAGGGCAGGACATGATCTCTTCTGAGTTGGTGATCTTGTTTTGCTTAATGGAGGGGACACTACAATTTAAACAGGATGGAGGGTGAGAAAGAGTTACTAGCTGGGAGTAGATAGCAAGACGCCTGGTATTTACTTGAGATGGCCACCTCCAGACTGGTCCACAAGAAACAGCAGCTTCAGAAGGTCAGCCGCACAGAGCCTCAGTGCTCAAGTACACATGACTGCAGGTGTAGCACTGATGTCCTCACGTTCTGAAAAAGCAGACTGAGGAACAGGGCTCTTTAGTGAGAACCACATTTTCAGAATCAAAAGTACTTACAAGTGAGGGGACAACTTTCCTCTCAAATGGACACTTCAAAAGGAGGGAGACAGCTCCATCAGGAACCGAGTACCTTGGCAACTCAGTAGCAATGGGAAGTGCAGGAGGAGGGGCTACAAACTAGTCACCTCCACGTGGATCGCCGTGGTTGGTGTCTACATATGTGCACTGTACATGTTAACCAGGTACACACATAAATATTTAATATATAAAAAATAAAGTGCTTTCTAAGAGGTCCCTAGGCAGGGACATTATAAAACATTTCACAAAACGGTAAAACAAAATTGATACAATCAAAAAACACTATAACCAACATATGTGAAAACAGCCAAACACATAATGTACAATCTGGTGTTCCAGGACAAACATCTGTCATATACATGGTATATACATATATACTTTTTCACTCAATATATTATGACAATATATATTTAAAATTTTGTTATAGACAAAAAAAAAGAAATCTAGAAAAACGAAACAAAAACAACAAACAACTACAAAAACATAATAAGGGTTAAGCACGTGAGTCCAAGACCAACGGGCAAATCACTGCTCCCCCCGCGGCTGCTGGGGAAGATGTGCCAGCGTTCCTTCCGGGGGTGCAGCGCCTCCACATCCTCCAAGGCACTGTGGGCCGCAGCAGTGAAGTTGGCATCACCAGTGGTGAGCAGGTCAAAGACACACGACTGGAAATAGATGTCCTTCACCGGCATCTTCTCGTGGCATTGGGTGCTGGCGGTCTCCAGTGTGTAGCCAGGCCAGGCCTGCACTGAGGTGGTGTGAGGCAGGCTGTGCCCCAGGATAGCAGACACCTGGCCTTGTCCGTCATCGATGCATTCACTCACAGGACAGCCATTCACACACAGCTGCAAGTCCTGGCTTTCCTCGTAGGACATGGCCAGGTCCTCGGGCATCCGGATGGCGAGGGTTAGGTAGCGGCCCAGCTGTCGCACAAACACTGTGGTGCCGATGTAGCGGGCATGCATCTCTACGTAGCGGCCACTCTCCTTCTCCACGATGTGAAGGCTCTTCACGTCGCTGTCCCCGCCGCTGGTCGTGCCGTCCACAAAGGCGGCCGGCAGGTCGTCTGTCACGGCTTGGTAGACCTTCTGATCCGTGCACTCGGGCTGCGCCTTGAAGATAATCGTGATCTGTGGGGTGGAAGGCGAACAAGTTAACACAGCTGGGGGGGCGTGGGCGGGACGGGGGAGTGGGCGTGGGCGTGTACCACTCCACAGCACGGTTCTCTCCGCCTGCTTTGGAGCGGAGGCTTGGGAAAGGGCCATTTATTTGTCTCCTCCTAAAACTAACCAAGGTACTGCACAGTTGGGGTGGGGGTTGGGGGGGTGGGGGTTCCTTGCCAAGATGTACAGAAGCTTGTAGGGACTTAATTAATGATATATCTAACAGAGCCCTGCCTTCTACAGAGACCATTCACTGGACGATCTCCGTTTTGCATGCCTCATCACTATTAATATAACTACTGAGAGAGAAAACAGAGGCTCCTTGCGGGGAGGGGGTAACTGCCACAACTACCAATCATGTGCCTCAGGAGAGATTTCTCCAAGTCTCTTAATCAAATGTTTTGTATCACAGCTTAATCCCTGTGACAGGGAATTATTTGGCAAGCATAGCTCTCAAGCACTGGTAGAGATAACATGCCCCAAACCTAGTAACAGGAGATGTTTTCCCCAAACGCCACCAGGGGCCTGACTCCTTCACAGCTTTTCCCAGTAAGCTATTAATTTTTCAAATGAAGCAAATAGTTCAGGGAGGGGGGAAAAATCTACCCATTGATAAATACAAAACCTTCCTTAGGAAGACTGCTTTTCTTCCTTGCAGAATCTTTTTATTATAACATTTATAAAAACTGTAGCAAATGAACCTATACTTCTGCCGCCAGTGTCTGATGAGAGAGGGTGACCAGGAAGGAACAGGGTTCTGGGTACCACTCCCCGGGCACCATCTGACATAGCCTTCCAGAGTCAGCTTTTTGTCAGTTATGCAGTAACTGTTTAATCTGCCTTTTAATTAAAAAAAAAAAAAGAATAAAGGACTGGGTGGCTTGTGTAGAGAAGGTAGACAAGCCACACACTGTAACAAACTCCGATGGCACGAGGCTGAGCTCCTGCAAGGAAACTAACCAAAACAATGGGCCCTTGTTTAAAAGGCCAGAAATGCCCCCCAAATCCTGACTGCCACCCTCAAGCTCCAGTCTGAAGTTTTTCCCCAAGCATTTGCTCACACTATTTAATTCCACATGTTCCCACTGGTGTTACTTGACTGGAATTTTCCAGCCATTTCATTTGACTTCAGCCAGTTACAAAGCCCAGATCTGAGCCAGCTGCACTGCAGCAACTGCTTAAGTTCATATCCGTTGTTTGCAGCTGCAGCCAAAAGCCAGACAATGTGCTGTGAAAACCCTGGGCTTTCTCTCCTAATTACCCGGAGCCACAATTTGATTTCAGGGCGACCAGCCCTTCTCACATTTCAACACCTTCTTTACAATCCAGAGAAGGTGACCAGAGATGACTTCAGGAGAACTGCTCACTCTAACCATGGACCTTCCCCTGTGGGGCGTTCTGAGGTGGGTATCTGAGGAGACTATAAAACAGATTTATTTGGTGGCTCTAAAGTCAATTTGACAAGTCCTTTTTTTTTTTTTTTAAGACAAGCTGGGATTACTAGGAGGTGAAAAGATTAAATTCAAGTAAATTCTGTACCTGAAAGCACTGGGGGTAGGGCTAGAAAACGCTGAAGTTTAACCAACACAGGTGGGTAAAATAAAAGTCTGTAACACTGTTTTACATAGTCGTGATCCTCATGAGTTAAATTGGGATCCTCTCAACTGTAACACATTTGAAAACTGAGAAAACCCAACAACTCAGTAATGTGTCTTTCTGGTTTAACAAACTTGTTTAAACCGACTTGGCATCACATGCAAGAACTGTGAACATTCTGTTCACATTAGGAAGAGAGAAAAGGAATTCACTTCTGTTGGGGCAACAAAGCAGAGTTATCCACTTGCAAACCGACAGAGACACGCAGGAGTCAATGCTAAGATGAGCGGGCCAGTTTCACATTTAACCAAGCCTGCTGTTTTCCTTAGGCCCAGCAATTCCAACTCTGGAACTGAGCTCTCGTCTTAAACACCGCTCACTCACTTACCCTCTGTGGTCCAGGGCGCATGGGAAACTCGTGTTCTCTAGGACCGCTACCTAGCAAATACTCTACCTCATGGATTGTGTCTACCCATTTTACTTGAAGAGACTTTCTGTCTGATAAAATTACAATGCTATTCCTCATTTGGGCATGTGTATAGAATTATCTGCTGAATTAACATGCTGAGGGGCTGAAAGAACTCAGAGCATGGGAAAGGGTTCCTGAGGAGTCCCTTGTAGTAGTTGAAGTGTGTATTGAACAGTGCGATGTAGAAAAAACTCTGGGTGGCGGTTTCACATGACTTGAGTTTTGTAATGCAATGCCATTCCTCAGAACAATTACAGCACAAGTTCTCAACAGGCAAGCACTCAGCTGTGAACAGCATGAAATCCATTTTAGACTGTCTACCTCTCCAGAGAAGGAAAGCTGTTCATCCGTAATGATTCTCACTTCAAAAGTACACAGAATTTCACTGGAAGTTTTGCAAATTCCAAACGCTAAGAATCTTCATATAGCAGCCATCACAATCCTAAAGTGGGTATTCAAATTGTTCACAGGTTTCATTCAGCACTTAAAAAATTGTAAAACACCAGCGATGCAGCTCGCTTGCCACCCCACCCAACCAATCCATACGCAGTCAGTAATAACTCAATTTGTCACATCTGTTCATGCCACGCCATTTATAATTGATGGGTGGTATTTCTGTGCATTTTAAACATCAATGTCTTTTGTTAAAGCTCTTCCATGTAGTTCCTCTTGACCCAACCTTAGACAAACTACTCTAGCTTTCCTCATTCATTTTTAATCTCCCTCCTGGGCTCACCACCCACACGGTCTACGAGGAGGAGAGGGATAGCGGCTACAAATCAACCTTTCTACATGTAAAAGGCAAAAAGAACTTAAGGGCTGTTGTAAAATGAGGAGCAGTGGTTCTCAACCTTCCTAATGCTGTGACCCTTTAATATAGTTCCTTGTGTTGTGGTGACCCCAATCATAAAATTATTTGCTGCTACTTCATAACTGTAATTTTGCTACTGTTATGAATCATAATAGAAATATCTGTGCTTCCCAGTGGTCCATGGCCTGTGAAAAAGGTGCTGGAGATGCTCATGAGGGTCACAACCCACTTGGTTGGGTGCCCCTGGTTAAGAGGCCTTGTCTGCCTCTCTTTCCAGCCAGCAAGGAAAAGAACTACATGAAATGGAATTGAACAAGTCATGAGGAAAATCTAGGCCCTGACTCACCAGGATACAGAGAAAACTCCCCAGTGTGGAAAGCACCACACTCAGGTTTAAAACACAACTCCCCAAAGGCTTTGCAGTCTGTTCTCTGTATATTCTGTAGCACTAAATACATTGTGGAAGAAACAGTTACCAGGGTTCAGTCAGACCACTTAGCACCACAAGTGCAAAGAACCTCAGGCCTATACATGGAAGTGGAATCCGGCTTTCCCCCTCAGTCCTCTAGGCACAATAACAAGACCATTCTAACAACAGCACACACTTCATCCACTGGCTTTGTCTCCATCCTGGACACACCCAGATTCTCCTCACGAGGCCAACTCCTCTCAATGTAGAGAAGCTCAGTGAGGGGCTCTGGAGGCGGAGGCCCTCGATTGTGCCCAACTTTATTTCCAGGGTCACCAGAGTGTGGACTGTAGCTGGGGCAGGCCTCTTCTGTGCAGGCAAGGAGGGAACTGACCTTCAGTTATATAAAAACGAGGGTAACTCTATCTTTCATTTTTGTGAAACTGGACGAAAAATTCACACACGCTCGTTTAGATTAACTTCCTGTCTGAACGATTTGATGCAGAACCCAGATAAGATTTTATACGGACTGTGCTAAATGCTGGCTGGGAGATACATGCTGTCACTGACAATTTTCCCAAAAGCATCAGGGAAAAGCATTGGCTCTGTTGGGAAACTGGAAACTTCATAAACTGGAAAGCAATTTTACAATCACTATTTAGCTAACATCAAATATTACACTCACAGGAAGGCTAAGAATTGTAGAAGTATACGCTGTTAAATGCTTTTATTGGTTAGGATATACTAACAGTGAAGACAACATACGTTTATAAGGTGAGCAGCATATTGAAAACCTTACCCTAGATTCCTTTTAGGGTTTACGTAAGACTAAGGTTATATATGTCTCCAAAACAGGTATCAAGCATGTTCGCTTCCACAGAACTCTATGTTCAGAGCACTTACGGCAGGATGCAGCCCTCAGAGCTGCCCTAGGTAATGAACACAAGCGAGAACAGGGGCTGCTTTGGCCGCTGACGGGGTACTTGGCAGCAGAAGGACACCCACCCACTGCTGAAGGCTGCTAGGGTGGTCCAGGGAGGCACCAAGCCCAGTGGCTGGGAAAAGCTCCGAGGACGAAAGAAATCTGGCCCAGGGATAACACACGGAACGGACAAGCACAGGAACGCCGACTTTCAAAACCCAGTTTCTATATAATTAAAACAAGGAAGGCGGGAAGCATAAATAGGCGCACACCGGGGAAGTTAGCCAACTTCCTTCTCCACGCCAGAGTAACACTGTGCGAGCGTGAGGAGGCAGGCCCTCCAGGCCTGCACGTCTCAGCAACTTCAAAAACTCCAAAATTTCGGGTTCAGATTTTGCACTCTGAGGAGGCCGAGAACTATTATAGACTAAGGTTGCCACTTTTTCAGATCAGAGGCTAAAAACACTTTAAACGTTGCGAGCTGTGCTGGGGGGGCAGTAGCCCTCAGCTAGGCAGAATCTGTCACAGCAGGTCCCAGTTTCCAGGGATATTCCAGCCTCTCTGGATAAAGGGCAGGGCTACAGATCCTGCAGGCTCAGGGTCTAGGTTCTATTGTAGGTTCTAAACTGAGGGAGCGTAGGAACCCATGGCCTCTGATTACTTCTCCGTATTAGGAAGGGGAAAAAATCCTCAACTTCTTCACAATACACACAGATCTCGACAGCTCTAAGTTCAATTTCAAGTTCCCAAAGCCAAAAAAGGAAAAGGATTCAAACTGTCAGAATTGATGATCATGTGTTTTAAAAACTCAGTAACCAGCCAAAAATATCCTCGTGCCTGGGCAGGAAGAGGGGAAGACATCAGTACCCGACAAACGCCTGTAGGTCCAGAGTGAGCCCCAGCGCGTGCAGGGAAGATGAGAAGTTCCTGTCTAAATGCTGTAGTATCCATTCCATCTACAGTGCAGACAGTGTGCCAACAAAGAGAAACCTACCAGAATTAGCTAACACCCTCCCCCCCCCCAACGCCACAGCCCCAAGTATTCAAATAATCAGCTAAGTGGAGCAGAAAGCTCCCATTCTCTAGCAGCTGGCTTCACCTGAGTTCTATTTAGGATCCACAGTTCCACAGGTTCACTCCAAGGCTGTCTAGTTTAATCTCTTAGGTGTGTAGCTCTTGCTCCTTCCCACTCGGGCTGAGCACTTCCTTAAATAACCCACCCACAAGAACACAAAACCCAAACACTGGAAGAGCAAGTTTTAGGATAATCAAAACAAATAAGGATGAACCAGGGAAGAGAACATTTTCTTTGTTTCTTTGTTGCAGTTTAATTATTTCAACGTTTCATTCTCGTTGTTGCACACAGTTAGGTAAGTCTCCGGCCACATTCCACAGAGGCAGAAAGTGGTGCGCAGTAATTGAAGCCAGCGGCAGCAACAACACAAGGGAACACCAACCAACCAACCATCCAGCATTTCCTTCTCCACCCTTTCCCTCAAAAGGTTGACTCAAAGAAAACTGAACAGGGCAGAGAGAGAGAGAGAGAGAGAGAGAGAGAGAGAGAGAGAGAGAGAGAGAGAGAGAGAGAGAGAGACTGACTTGGAAACTTGACAGGGTAACAAGTTCTGACTCTCAGTTGCCTATCAGACTTGGCTTCCTGCCCCTGCCTTCAACTGTGGAGGACTGTGGGTTTGCTTTGCAGGAGCAGAGGCCTACACTACACAAGGAATCCTGCCTGGCTCGGACAAACCTGTTTAATTTCACTTACCAAGGGGGATTTTAGAAGGTTGCCTCCTTCCAAGGACATCTGGGACTCTGGGAGTGGGCAGTGTCAGGAGGATTAAAAGGTGGCAAAGAACTTCTTATCCAGAGTATTTTAACTCGTGTGGAAAAACCAAAGCGATATTGAAAAACACAGCATGAAGAACAGCACCAGAGCCCAGCTGTCTTACAAAAGCTCTTCCACTGTACACACCAGGCACCCAGTGACAATCCTCCTTTCCCCTTTCTTCCCCAACACGCACTTGGAAAGCTTTCTGCCTCCAGGCAGTTTACTGAAACTACACCGCACGCACAGTAGTTCCTGCGGCTAACACCTTATAATCCAGTACAAATAACAGCCCTTCTGGAAATTGAGACGGAAAGCAGACCCGGTCCCACCCAGAAGCAGAGCTCGATTGTTCTTCTAAAACCCATTCTTTACCATTTCAGTGCTATTTCTAAAACAACAATTCAGCAGTGACAAAAATGTCTAACACATGACTTAACGAGGGTTTTAAAAATTAGATGGGACCCTGAAAGGTAATTAAGATGGGTGACTGTGGGAGATGGGAAGTCAAAGCGCCAAATCCCAGGAGCATGCAAGGCAGGAGGCGTCCGCCTTGGGTGATGATGACCCGTGACACCGCCACAGCAGCTGCTCTGTCTGTATTGCTTCCTGACACCTGTGTCAACCTGCTAACTAATGTCTCTGGGAATCAATGCATTCTACCAATAAGCTCTGAAGACAGCTGGGTCTACACACAAACCCACCCTTTCCTGATGCTGTGCATTTCAGGTATGTGCCCAGACAATGCAGAGGCTACATTCACCCCTACATCTACATGACGATTTAAATAAAACAAACAAACACAGCAGCACCAACTTAATGACATTTTTTATCAGAAATTATTACACCAAGGGAACTACAACTATAAACTAGCATCTTTGTAGTTAAGAAGGATCATAAGGAACAAATGGCTATAATTATCATTCATATATATATATATACACACACACACACATACATATATGTGTATATATATACATATATATGTATATATATGTGTATATATGTATATGTATATATATATATGTATATTCACAAAAGCAAATCTCAGATTTCAATGATTTGATACTTCTAAAATTAGACCCCGCGCCACCATGCCTACCGTCACATTTATGAACAGGGCCCATACATCTAAGCATGATTCAGCCAGAGCAAAAGAGGGACATCTATCTATCTTCATTGATAAAAATAAAAGGTCAGTACTGTGTAGTCCACAGGTATCCACAGTTATTAAAACAAATCATTGTAGAAACTTGGCTATAAGAAAAAAATATTCTAAGGTGTGAGGTCAAGAGAGGACAGATTTCCAAACCTTGATCTGGAGATGCATTTAAAATGACAGCAGAGACCTTCTGCAATGCAGGCGTGGCTAAGCAACAATGATCCAGAATGATCTGCATGGCCACTCCTGCCGTGCAAGCGTCTGAAGGCTCTCAGGAAGGAGTGGTTCTAGTGCACAACAGCTCTAGTGCAACCAAGCACTGGAGGGTTTTATTAGAATGGAGACCTTAGGCTATACACTTCAAGAAAGACATTAACCAAAAAGAAAGAGAACCAAGCTCTTTGTCTGATGGAAACTCTCAGACCTTCCAAGAAAACAGCTGAAGAATTTGAGATGTATAGATATTACGAAATTGAGATGTATAGATACTACGAAATTGAGATGTACAGATATTACGAAATTGAGATGTATAGATATTACGAAATTGCTTTGGCTAGGCACTGGGTGCCGCCCAGAGGACAGCAGGAGCTGGTGGCCACTGCAATAACTACAGGTGTCCTCCGTGGCCACCAGTCACCCGGCTCAAGGAACAACCCTTTTCTTAAAGGCAACCTGCTGTACAGCAAACCCTTTCTCTGGCTCTAGGATGAGTCCAGGATGTGTGGTTCCTAATCCTCCCTACTTCTAACTTGTTTACATGAGATTTAAGTATTTTATAGAAAGCCAAAAAAGTGGGAAAGAATATGATTACATACAAATTAAAGGGAAAAAATAAAGCAAAAGAATACTTGTGAAAATCATTACTAAAAAATACAGCCATTGTTAGGTAGGTAACAAAGTATTTAAACTGAAAAGTATTTGAGAAACTGACTTACTTTTAGTTTTTAAATTATATTTTATCAGTTCATTTTGTGTGTGTGTGTGTGTGTGTGTGTGTGTGCATGGAGAGCTCATGTTGAGAATCAGGGCAGTTTGTAGAGTCTGGTCTCCCCTACCGCTTTAGTTCCAGGAGCTAACCTCAGGTTGTGAGGTTTACCTGCAGGTGCTTTATCCACTGAGCCATTTTCCTAGCCTGAGATTGAGGATTTAAAAACTGTGTACTTTCATTTTCATTCGTTGTATGTCTGAGGAAATAACTCCCTCCACCACTAAGTCTCAGTAACTTTAATACCCGGGCACATCCCAAAGGATCAAAACGTTTACTTTCTAACCAGCTTCTGTGACCACGCATTTGAATATCCTAAGGACCTTTGTTTAACAACAGAAACCCAAGGCATGGAAGGTAAGCTGAGTCTGAGAGTGGCAAAGAAAATGGGAAGCAAAGGTCCTATGCCAGGCGTCCCCAGGAGAGGTCACCTGGCTGCTCTGGGGCACGTGGGGTGCAGGACAGCCACAGCCAAGTGCTTCTCTGGAGCTGACAAGGCGTGACTGCCTCCTCCCCGACAGGAAACTCTTTTTAGTGCCAGTTCTATTGCCATTCCAGCCACCCCCACCCCTACATTCACATTCTCAGTGCCTGCATGCCTGCAGCTGCCTCTCAAAGCCAAAGGTGGGGAAGATGTCTATCTGAGATGAGGTGGTGTGTGTAGGTGTGCCAGAAACTCTTGCAGCCCCAGGGTGGGGAGATGAAACACTTGCCTCCGCTTCCCACCTTGGGGAACATATCTACCTGGCAAGCTGGTCCACTCGTAGTCTCTCTCAGTGAGAGAGGGTATAAACAAACACACGCAGGCCCTGAGAAAGCATACTTGTGCACACCGTGACCACCCTGAAAACAAGTCCTCCTTTTCCCATGGGGAGGGGAGAGCCAGTGCGTGTCGAGAAGAGCGGATAAGAAGAGTTAAAGGCACAGTAGATTATAGGTCTACCTGCCTTAACTCACTCACTGCTCAGATGAGGCAAAAAAAACAAAAAAACAAACAAACAAAAAAAAAAAAACGGTAGTTAATAATGTCCCCGAGTAGTGACTTCATCTTACTTTATCTGTTTCAGTGTCCTTTGGTGACAGGTGGGAGATATGTTTGGAAGAGAGACCTCACTAAGTTCAACTTGCAGGTGGCTGGCTCCAGAAAACAGGTTCTCAGAAGCCTTAGTGACCTCACACTGAGTGAAAGACCCAGGGTGTAGCATTTCTCACAGTGAGACTGTGGATGTTTAAATGTAACACTTCAGCCTTGGCCGTCCACGGGGCATAGTTTTACTCTTTACCTACACTGATGCAGTAAGCAGGCTTTGGAGCTTTGTATAGCGAGGACTCACTTAACACTGGTCTGGGTAGGTCCAGCAATTCTCAGAAAGAAAATGAAGTATACCTGCCGAAGACTGGGTTGGTACCCCACCATTTATTGGAAGCGTTCTAGCTTCCGATATCTGACCCCTGGTGGGGTAAGATATAGGACACAATTTGGGGAGGGGGTGGAAAGCAGGTGGAAGGAGCTGGCCACCTCCCCAGAAAGTTACACCTTGTCCTTAGTCCCCCCTTGCAATCTTTCATCTCTTTCCCCCTCTCTGGACAATCTGATGCATGTATCTTTGTCTTGCCTGAGGCTCTGGATTCAGTCAAGCTAGGACTGAAACCCAAATGACCCTTCTCTCCTTTTGCTGCTTCTCCTCTGGTACTTGTCACAGAGAGAAAAAGAAGAAGACTGCTGTGTGCTGATATTCATGTAAAGAAAACCTTTCCAAACACACACACACACACACACACACACACTCCAGCTGCCCTCTGGAATTCCTGTCAGAGTTTTCCTCCATTTTGAAAGAACAAAGACTTTGGCTCTTACCAGTTTGGCAATGGTCTAACTTACAACTTCATCATCATTATATACGTTGAGTTTTTTTATTGCTGTGTGAGTGTGTATCTGCCTTGAGTTCACGTGTATCATATCATGTGTGTGCAAATATATGCAAGTGTCTTCAGAATCTAGAAGAGGGCATCAGGTTTAGGGCCTTGAGCCACATGGCTGTGAGTCGTCAAGTTGGCACTGGTAGCTGAACAAGAGCAGTTCTCTCAACTGCTGAGCCATCTCACCAGCCTTCTAGTCATATGTCTTTATAATCTAACTTTTACCAACCCCATAGTCTGAGATCTATGAAAGAAAAGTTATTGATAAACATATAGAGCCAGAGAAAGAAAGCTTTATTTTGAGATGTGGAATTGGCTGAGGCAAGAGGCAAGCCTGACATTTTACAGGGCTGAAGTATAAATATTTTGGAGATCCCCTAAAGAGTCTGCTGCGCTGGGACAGCTCTCTGTGCTCAAGAGCAATGGCTTCTATTTTTAGATTTGTGACACTCCTGGGTGTCTCCAGATATCTCCTGAGGTGTTGTAAAATTCCCTTCACAAAATGCCAAATAAAATAATTCAAACTCACTTAAAAATATGCCACACACTTGGAGGCAAAGTCGGGGGTCAAAGGAACAGCCACAGGGCTTCAAAAGCTCGATCCTTGTCAATCATATTTAGTCTATGACAACTAAAGAGCAGCTATAATAAATACAGGAAATTAAAGCTAGATGAGACAGTCATCTGTGGAGTTTGTGGCTGGGGAAGACAGGGAAGGAGGGGGTTAGTTGGACACTAGGAGAAACTCCTTTGACTTTATTTACGAAAGGTAAGTTAAGTAGCACTGACTGGTACTTGCAGACTCTCTGGACACCCTCTTCTACCTTGCAGGAAGACACCAGTACCCTGAAGCTGCCATCAAAGGTCTCTCCCTATACATGATCAATTTCTTCAAAATGACCAAACAAGGCGCACAGACACTGGCTCCGGGGTAAGCTTAACTTATTTTGACAACCTTCTTCTTAGCTTCTGACTTAAACTTTTGAAAGAGGGTGTGAGATTATACAGGGCTTACACAGCACTGCTCTGTAACAGCCAATCCTTAACTTCCTTGGTTACCAAAAGGTTAGTAACTAAAGCACCAATGTGGGTTTGCCACTGGGAAGCCTGGCTTATGGCCATAACATTTACTATAGCTTCTAAATCTCCAATAAAGTACGTTTCCTGATGGGCCACTGCCCCAGGCTTCACAGTTTTCTTTATTCAGAACACCCACTTTCGTCATCTGATGAATCTGAATTTCTTGGGGAACAGTCTCTCTCTCTCTCTCTCTCTCTCTCTCTCTCACAACACACACACACACACACACACACACACACGCTCTCACAAGACAGCTCTGGGGAGGGACACATTTTTCTCATTAAACAGGCCCGCCTTTTCTCCCTGAGAACTTGATTTCACTGTTTATGTTTTATCCTTCCTATCATTGTCCAGTTAAGTTTAGACCCACATCTTACATGCCAGAGAAAAATCTCTCATTAAGTAATTTTAAACCTTTACCAACCCTGTTAATAACTTTCCAAGAAGATATACAAATGGTTCCTCTAAACTGGGCTTTTATAACAACACATTTTATAAGTCGTCTGAAGGACCGAACAACTTGAATGGAAAGGGGGTCGCACACTTGCCTTGTTCGTAGCAGTTGCGCTGGATCCAGGGACCACAGGCACGTTCGTCACTTGAACCGAAAGATAATTGTTGTCTATGAGTGGCCAGGCCCCTTCCACTTTGCATGTCTGGAAGTGATCCTTGAAAGTTCGAAGGTGAGGGTCTCCAAACAAACCACAGAAAAGGTAATTGGGAGGTCTCTGGTCCCCTCCCCTGTGTTCTCTGACTCCCCCATGGCTGTGGTAGTTACAGGGGTCATGGGTCACTTCCGGGTTGGTGGAAGATGTGGGTCCATCCTTGGAACAGTTCCTCTGGCTCATGAGATCACTGATACCTAGCACAGCGGAATGGTACACCAGGTTGCCTCGGCAGGCTTTAGAGGTTCTCTGGGTGCAGCCAGCATAGGCACGGAGTGCCTTGCAAAACTCGGAGTCAAAGCCATCGGCGGCAGAGTTCAGGTGTGATGTGAGGGACACGAAGTCTGTGGTGCACTTCTGGATTCGACATTGGGCAGGCTGCTGGCAATCACCTACGGGAAAGAAGGCACGATCAAGCTTGCAACTGTGACATCACTTCCTGGGCAGCGTGAGAAGATGCTATTCTCCCTAGGACCTCTCTGTTCTATCTCATATACTCCCATTTTAAGACATTTGTGAAGACAAATAAGGTTATATTGTGGTATTATGTCTCTCAAATTAAGCCATCAGAAGAAAAACTGGATACAGTTAACTGAAGCTTTGAAGATTTGGCTTTGGTAACTGAACAGGAGTCTAGTCTAGAAATGCCTCCAGGTTAAAATTGCAAATGAAATATTGTTTCTTGTTGCTATTTTGACAAAGATTCTTCTGCTCCAAAGCAAAGTCAAAGATATGGGCTGTTTTGATTTTGAAAGCCCTATGAGTAATTTGCTTTGGAAAGCAGTGGGAGAGATAGACTATACGCATAGCTATGATTAAAGTCTACACACCCGAAGAAAGGCTAAAATTCTAAATTATAGTTTGTTTAAAGTATCTTTACCTGGTTTTGTATGGCTACAGGGTAAGAAAATCAAATTCAAGTAGTAAGTCGCTCTACTTTTCCTAAAGTACATCATTACTAATAAGCTGCATCAGTGCACCCAGTCACAACACTGTTGCTTCTCTAAGACCTAAGTACTCAGCTAAAAAGATGATTCACTTGACCGAGATCTGATGTTACTTTTCTATTAACATGTCTGCCACACAAATCTCAAGCAAACCACAAGCACAAGACAACTAAAAAAGTATGTAACATCAACATTGTTTTTCAAAGTGGAATCAGAGAACTACAAGCCAAGAATTCCGTGTGTGTGTGTGTGTGTGTGTGTGTGTGAATATACACAACTTACTTTCCCTCTTAACTCAATTAACAGTTTAGAGAAAATGTTAAAAAATAAAAACCCAAGTATAAAAAGTCCTGTATTAAAAAAAAATCCACATTATCTGTCATTTGTCTCTTATGTAGCAATTCATGAAATGTCTCAAAGCACAAGAGAAAAGGGACAAAAGAAAACACTAGGTTAGTCATGAATACCAATCAATTATATATTGTTTCGAAAAGGGTTAACAGAAGAGAAACACTGGCCTTTTATTTCAAATTGTATAATGAACTGCAACATTTATTTGTTACTTAGTTCCTTGTAGGTGTTCAACACTACTTATGGAAGACCTAACTTCTCAGCTTAGCACCATGGTCTTCTAGAGAATGTGGAAGAAGTTGTAACCGCTGTGTGGTTTTCTAGGAATAGTATGTCTCACGTTTTGTATTGGTGGCAGGGGTTGACATCATTGGATCACCCACTGGCTTTGGCTGGTTGTGTGTGTGCGTTTAGTATTTTGTGTTTTGCTTGCACACTTGTCTGTGCACCACACGCATGCCCGGTGCCTGCAGGGGGCCAGGGAGATGATGGGGCCAGAGTTCCTGGAACTAGAGATATGGATGGCTGAGCCACCCCGTGGACACTGGGAATCACACTGGGATCCTCTGGAAGAGCAGCCTCCTCACTGACAAGCCATCTCTCCAGGGCCTAGTTTTGTTTTTCTTCTGAGACAAGGCAGGTGTCATTGAATTGCAGCCCAGGCTGACCTTGAAGTTGGAATCTTTCTAGTATCAGCGTCCAGAAAGCTGGAGTACAGGTGTATGCCACCATGCCTGATTAGTCTGTGGGTTATTTTTAAAATATTACAATATGTGGATACAATAAACTTCAGAATGTCAGTAATTAAAACTTCACCTGATGAAAGACACCATTTAATAATCTCTATATTGATTTGAAAGGTACCTTAATGTTTTTAAATTTTAATTAAATGGTAAACTTATTTTGGTGTTAGCTGGAGAGAAGTGTGGGAGGGGAACAATCTGTTACTGTGGTGAGATTTCAAAGACCCAGTTGAGTCTTTGTTTTCGTGTTTACCAGAATAGAGAAGATTAAATTATTTTACTTTTTTGGAGCTATGGACTTCTAACATTAATTAGACAACTTTAAAAAAAAATCACAAAGTCATCTTCATGCGTTTGGTCCATTCAAGCAAGGCTTGTTCAAGGCAGCACTGACAAAGGCAGCTCGATTTACAGGATTCCTTTCTCCAAAACAAATGTGTTTACTTTCAACTACTTTTACTGAAGAACAAAACAATGGAACCAATTCACTATCCCACGAGCCTTCAAGCCGTGTATCAAGGGAAAGGGGCATCGAAAGTCTTGCCTTGTTCTGGTGGGACTGTATACGACTAACTAGTGTTGAGGTCAGCTGCTGAGAGCTGAAAAAGCAGTGGGCGACAACAACACGGCTCTTCTTTTAAATAAGATATACAACAAGCACAAAACCTGTGGGAGCAGGGCCAGCATCACTCCCTAACAGGCAGCTCTTGGACCTCAAATGATGACAGCACCACAACTTTCCGCTACACTTGTGGGGCCTATTTGTTCTTTTTATGGTCTATAAAAGCTATCTGAGCACACAGTTACTTATAATTATTTCAAATAGTCATAAAATATCAAAAGTAAGGACAGCACGGAGATACAGAATCCCTGTGTTTAAGAGGGAGAGAAGATGCAGCATTTACTCCCAGTGTTCTTTTGTTTCCAACCCCCACTCTCAGTCGTTATCTTTTTTTTTTTTTTTTTTTAATGATGGGTAGGTGCTGACTGCTTTGAGAAATCACATACAAAACAGCTCTCTTGCTTTGGATGAGGGGCCCAACAACCCTTGGCTGTGGAGAGGCTCTGAGGGAGGAGGGCTAACCGAAGAGAAATGCTTTGAGGTCAGCATTTTCAGTTCCATCACAGGCTCCGGTATAATGACTAATTTGTAGCATACACCCAGAAATATCCAAGCTTCATGAATTTATAATGACAATGCACACTTTGCCTGTTAGAAGCGGTAATGTAAGCCTCCTGTCAAAATGCCAAGGCAATGCAGAGCAGAAACACTCTCTAGGATGTGGCCAAGGAGGCCACTGAGTGTATGAGTAAGCCTGTATTTGATATTCACTCACGAACTGCAAATAAAATCATAAGATAAAATACATGCGAAAATAGACAGGCCATTTCCCAAAGGCAGAATTCAGAAGATGCACTCACAAAGAAAAACTGTCCTGTTTTGGTGTCAGGTCAACTAACGTTGGGTGTACTTTCAGTCAGTTCCTGTAAGTGCTAAAGGATTCATGGTCTAGAGTTTTCCTTTCATTATTTTTTAATGAACATAAGCAAGACAGCTTCCTTCACACCAGGACGACGGCACAATTGCCAGGTTATCGTAAAGGAAATGAGCTCTGTGGAAGCTGAAGTGACGGAACTACAGAGCCATATGGGGCACAGAGGCAAATGATACGGACTCGGACGTAAAACATATGGCCGTCCATCTGCAAGGAGCACTTGCTAGGTTCCCTGGTCTGGAAAAGAACCCCTGCATTTCAAATAGAACCACACTTCAAAGAGATCTCCCAAAAGCAGCAGCTCTACTTCCACAAGTTGTTCACAGTAATGAGAGCCTTGGGTTCAATCTAAATTTGAGTGTAGACTGAGTTACTGAAAGGGACATCCTGTTCCAAATTCTTTAACCAAAGCACCTTAATTCGGTAAACCTTTAGTCCAGTTCCTCGTGCCTTTCACAGGGCAGCAAGGGAATCTTCAGGAACTACACCCCAACCTGTCAGGATTCCACAGCAACCAATATCCAAGCGGCCGAGAAGCGCCAGCCAGCCTTTCAGCTTCCCTTTCATGAAACGCGCAGTTTGACATAATGGTTACCTATTTCTCACTCTAACACTCCTGAATACAAAAAGTTTCCATGAAACCGCATGCAGACATTTTTCTAAGGTTCTATCTAAAGCTACTAATTTAAAGCCTTAATTATTCCACAACTGGCTATTACATTTTAGTTCATTTCCCCAAGTGACACAGTTACAATGCAGCTGTTAGAACACCTCGAAGAGTTGTCTCTTCAGTGCCTTTTTATTCCACGACTTAAAAGACCTCCTAGCAAGGTTGGTCTATCTTATCAAGTAAAAAGTTTTCAGTACAGATGAGTGATATTAAACTAGAATTCTCCAGATTAGAGCGTTAAGTCATCCGAACAAAGGAGGAAGGGGCCTCTCAAGAAATCTATGTAAAACAATGATCTTTTTAAATTCACGCTCTAGGCAAAGTTTTAAAAAGATCTGGCATTTTCTAGTAAAGAAAACAAAAATAGGTGTCTCAAGGGTCAGGTTCAGGTATATCCGAAGGGCACATTCCTCAGTGCTGCAGGGGCCTTCGCTGACCTCCACACCTCAGCAAGCATCTGTCAAGCCCACTAGGAACTGAAAACACAAGGCTACCACAAGGCTCAAAGCACATCTCCAATTTGCCAAACTGCGCTTAAAGCAGCCTTGGCAAAACCGAAAGAGATCCCGGTGGCTAACTGAAGTTTCTCTCGAATTTACCCCCCAAACTCGGGTGAAGAAAATCTTTGCACCGTGTGCGATTTCCCGGCCTTGCCGCCACCCCTACCTGCAGAGGAGGAACAGCACGGGGCTCCCCGTCTCCGCTCGCGGGCGACCAGGGTGGCGGAAACCCGATCCGCAGCGGGCTACAGTAAACACACCAGCCCAGAGCAATAAAGCCCCGGGGTGTCTGTCCCGCACGCGGCCCCCGACCACCGGCTGTCGCGGGAGCGGAGGGCAGGAGCGTGAACCCGCAACGGTGAGCGCCCTGCTCGCCCGCTAGGGCCGTGCTGTTCCGGACGCAGAACAAAGCCCGCGCGGCCCGCTCCCCACCCGGCCGGCGCCTACCTGCGTGGAGCAGCCCAAGGCTGAGCAGCAGCAGCAGCAGCAACAGCGGCGGCGGCGGGGGCGACGGCGGCCAGAGCCCGGGGCGGCGGTACTGCTCAGCCCCGGCGGCGGCGGGGGCGGCGGCGCAGGAAAGTGCTGCTCTCACGCCCATGCCCGTCCATGCAGGTCTCGTGCGCTCCTGCGAGGGCGGCGGCGCGGGCGCAGTGGCTGGGCCGGGCCTCGGGCTGCGGCATGGGCCGGGGCGCACGCCTCGCTTCCTCCTCTTCCTCCTTTCAGGCCAGCGTTCGAGACCGGCGGCCACCGCCGCGGTGAGCAGGGCGTCGAGAGCCGAGGGAGGCGGCAACGGGGAGCAGAGACATCGAGACGGCCGGACGTGGGGGGAGCAGGCGGGAAGAGGCGGGAGGAAAAGATACAAAGACCGTGAGCGAGCGCCGACAGCAGCCGGGAACCCGAGGGCGGCTGAGCCCCCGCTGGCGTGGCCTCGACGTGCGTGGATCGGAAGGACCCTCACCAGCCGTAGCAGGCTGTGGCCGGGAGAGCTCCGCAACGCGGCCTGCGCGGTCAATCAATCTCAGCCCCGCACTTTAGCCCCGCCCCGCCAGGCTCCCACCAATCCTCTGAGGCCCCGCCCCCGGACAACCTCCTCCTCCACTCTCCATTGGCTGCGAGCGTGCCTCCCGCCCTCGCGTCTCACTCAAGTTCCGTGTCCGCCGCCCGCGGGTGGGGCAGCTTCTCCAGGGCCCAGCCTCCCTCCTGCCGGCTTCCTTGTGCTTTTTCTCCTCCAACCCTTTCCGCGATCACGGTTTTCTGGTACCCAATAGAAATGGCGACAGCAACTCTCGTTTGGCCCGCGTTCCAGGAGAACCGGCCTTTAACCTTTCCTTGAATTAATGAGCTTCAGGCTCAGCTTCCTCCTAGGTATTTTTTTATTATTATTATTGTTATTCGTTGTTTTTAATGGGCCTCCCCAACCCCTTGTCCTATCCCTGAAGGCTTCAGCCACTTGCAGGAAGCCAGAGCTTTCCCAAGCTCTGTGTAGCAGGTCCCCCCAACCCCCAACTCCCACCCCCGTCTGAGCCAATCGCAACTGCTGGACCTCGTAGCAAACTTTGTTGGGGTCTCCTGGCAAAACAAGTCAGCCGAGCCGCGTTAGATACTCAGATGACACCGAGGTCCATAGCAGATGGGTGGACTGCGAAGGTACCAGCGAGCTCCCAGCGGAATTCGCTGGCAGCTGCGCGAGGCTCTGGTGTTTTGGTTTCTTTGACATTTTTCCCAGCTTCAAAGCGGAGAGCGGGAGTCAGGGATTGGGCGAACTTCAACGTGTTCGGTTACAAGGTAATTAGATTAATGAGAGTGGTGAGTTTTTATGCAGAACAATTATGCCATGATTTCTTGTTGCTCGGTGGCTTTTCCACAAGTTTCCAGTCTATTAAATTAATCCAATGGTAGGTCTGTTTCAACCTGAGTTGTCCTCTAAAACCTAGGGCAAAACCCCTCAAACTATCTCCAAGGAAAAGGACTAGTAAACGGAGACAGAAAGAAAGCACTTGTGGAGTTGGCGATAGGCTCCAATTTGTTATCAGTTAGTGTGAAGTGGTATCTCCTCTGGAGAGTGGCGAAAGGAGCCACGTTCTCTCTGCCTCTGCCATTCTCCAAACTGTTGAGGACTGGCATTTAAAATGCACTTAGCGCAATCTAAATTACAGTTTGCAATTTTACCTGCTGCATTACTCAGAATCTCTAATTAGGAATCTCCTATCAACCACAGACACATTAATACTCCACATGTTACAGTGTGCTGATCAATGGACAAGGATAATTGGGGGGGGGGGAAGCCTTGAGTTTCCCCATCTTACTCAGTAGACACACTGAATTCCTCAAACCACCAGGTCCCTAATGAAGGAGACCTATCTGTTTTTACTGTAACTTTTCATTACTTATTACAGACCATGATGATTCAAGTGGTTAACATGCCTTTCACTACTCAAGATATAATCCAAGCCTTATGTCTATCTTTAATATGCTTAATAATAGCTTTGGAGTTGCCCGGAGAGATGACTTTTCAGGGGGAAGGGCTGGAAGAATCTGATAGTTTGGTATATACTAACTGCTACCAGGACAAACATTTTCCCCATCTTGCAGTTACTACACACAATCCATGAAATACAGTTCAGAAAATATTGTTAAGCATCTTTCTTTTAAAGAGTGATCACATGACACTCTTCTTAAAAGTTCTTTTAGCTTGGAGCTCCAGGGAAGGTTGAGTGGTTAACAGCAGTGGCTGCTCTTCCCAAAGACCTGGGATTCACTCCTCAGTGCCCACTGGCAGCTCACAATTGTCTGCAAGTCCAGTTCCAGGGCATCCGAATCCCCTTCACGTTCACAGGCACCAAACACACGCATGGTGCACAGACATACATGCAGGCAAAATGTTCTTATACATAAAGATTTTAAGTGCTTTTAGACAGCTGATTAACAGCAAAATGTAGAGTTTTCTTACCTCCGTATTTGATTATATCACCAAATGTACCTTACGTTAAACAAAAGCTTAAAGATTAGTATATTCAATTTGGAGTCTTTCTGCTGATGACTTTGCTTTTTCTGCACTATCTTGTTTTTTTTTTTTTTAAATACAAGAGGGATCTAGATATTCTTATCAGTAGAGGGCGCCCTCGAGTAGCTCTGAATCCTGATGCCAAGAAAAAAAAACTGTTGGGGTTGGGGGTTGGGGAATCATCTCTAAGGTGTTTTATTGCTCCTCTGTTGTAAAATTTGACAAGCTTAAGACATGTATGCCTAACAATTCACTTTTTATTACAGCGTAAGTGTTCAGCTGCTAGAGGATTTTTTTTCTTAAACAAAAACAAAGTACAAGGTGGTTCCTATATTCATGACATTGGGTCCGTTGACACAGTCTGGGGTGAATCTGGATGTTAGCAAGATTTGAAATGAGCTTGGAAATCAAGACCATGTTGGACGGTTGTTTATGTGGCCGCCGCTCTTCAGGCCCTGCCATTCTGCAGCGCGTTTAAGCAGAATTTGGGACAGGACAAAGAAAAACCCAGGGAGGAAGCTAGAACAAATGTGAGGATTATAAAAGATTTACATTTTAATTAGGAAAAAAGTGAGATTGACCGGAAACTTGAGCAACCCAAAAATCCACCTGTGTGTGGCCATCTGCATTCTGTTCGTTCTCTCTTCCTCTTTGTTTTCGAGGAGTGGTGAGACCAGAACAGTACATCTAAGAGACCCGGCAAAGCATAGACAACGTGGGCATGCAATTGGGTAATTAAAACTGATGCCAGAAACGTTAATAGATTCTAAACATGATGCAGTTTCATTTCCCAAATCCTTATATAGTCTCTTAACTGTTCCCCAGATACTGTACCTCCATACCCAGAAACCTAACATGAGGTTACCCATGCAGCTCACCCAGGACAGAGAAGCCTGCAATAAGCGATTTGTGTAACCCATTCCGGAGTAAGGGCTCCCCTGCTGCTCGTTGTTCCACAGTGTTTGAAAATAAGGGGCTGGGGCAGCCCAGAGTCCAGCAGCATGGACCTCCTGGCTTGTACTTACGTCATTCTTAACCCTTCTGCACCTGGACGGGGCACAGCGGGATCAGGATGCCCCCCAGCTCCCGAACACGCAGGACCTAGGTGTAAGAGAAGAGCCCCAGGGCTCCGTGTGAACGCCGAGTCCCTGGAGAAGGAAAGAGAGAGAGAGAGACCACGAAGAGCGCAAGGGGTTACATTCCGGGCCCCTTGATCCCTAACAGACTCCAGTAGGGCTCTGGCTCTCAGGGCTAGAAGCGGCAGGTGCAAAAAGCATTTGGGAGCCGCTTGCCAGTGCTTGGAGGTAATGTGCTTCCTGTCCATTTATCTCAGGAAAGCAGCGCAGCCTTCCCTTCGAAACAAAATTAACCTCTCATTAGCCAGCCACTCACTCCCAAGAAGGCCTTAAAAGCTTTACCCTCTCGCTAATGTATTTAGGCTTTTCTTCCAGGCAAACGAAGCCGAGGCGGCTGTGCTAACATCAGCCCCAGGGGTTCCTATGGGCTCCCTTAGGAGCCCGCTGCCAGCCTTTCACCAGTCTAGTTTGGGAAATTGGCCAACACAGGATCCCAGTTTGCAGAAGCAGGCCGACCCAACAACACCCCTGAAAGAACTTCACACCACCCCCGCCCCCACGATGATCCCCCCCCCATCGGTTTTCTTGGGTTCCTTTCACGTTAAAGCTTCAGCTCCATTACCCCCAAGGAATGGGGAAACTTCAGTGGCCAGCTGTTCCCAGGTCGTGGGAGGCGACTGTCCCTTAGGGAGCGTCCACGGAAAGCTGGGGGTTGGGGAGCAGCCTTCCTTAGCCTCTAGTCGGTTCCAGGCATTGCGAATTAAACGTGGCCAGGAGCTTTTGGAGCCCCAGGGCTTTCTCACCCTGGACCCCACAGCCCGGAGCCTGGCAGATTTATACCACACAGGTGGACCAAGACCTAAACCAAACAGTGCCGGCCGCTGCCTGCCATCCGCCCCCCACGTCCTCCCGGCCCACCGCAAACTTCAACAAAATAAACAACTCACCACAGGCATTCCCTTGTCTGAAGCGCGACGCTTGCCAGCTGGGAAAATAAGCCGCAAGGCACGCGGCCGGGGCGCAGGAGGGAGGCCACGCCGCGCCCGCCACTCTGCCCGAGGTGGGCGGCGGGCGGGCGGGCGGCTCCACCCGGGGGCGGCTCTCCAGAAGCCGGCTCCGGAGTGAGCTGCGCTCCGGGGCAGTGCTCGCACCCTGCCAGCCAGCGGGGCCCCTCTGTCACCTAGGCGGAGAGGGCGGGGAGACAGGTCCCTCTCCCCAACTTCCTCCAAACTGTTCTCTTCCCACTCCCGCCCCTCCGCAGCGCCGGTCCCCACGCCACCGCGCGACCCTCCTGTGCTGCTGGAGACCCGACGGCAGGGAGTGTGGGACGCCTCTAGCCCTTGCTTCCAGGTCCTGCTCTCTCCTCGCCCCTCCACCCCGACCCCCCGGTGCTACACACCGGCTCGCACAAAGGCGCCTTTCACGCCGCCAGCGCCGCCCTCTGCGCCGCCCTCCAGGCCCGCAGCGCTGCCTTTCCGCAGCCGGCGCATCGGGGTCCTGCTGCGGACACTGCCAGCTGTCACCCGGACGCGTGCGGTGTTCGCACTCCACGCCACCACGAGGGGAACAGATGCTCTCCCCCTCGACTTCCTCCTCGTTTTCTATAGCTGTCCATCAGTGCCCTCAAAAGCATGTCCCTCCAACTATCTTCTAGGGTCTTCCTACTGTGTGTACTGAGACAGGGATGGTCCTATGGGTGCGTGCGAGCACAAGAGTGTTACCGTTCCTGTCTACCTGAAGTGCCAGTATGACTCGGCCTCACGTCGAGAGAAAGGGTAGGAAGAAATCCCTTAGACCCAAATGAGAAAGTGTGTTGTAAAAGAACTGGCTCAGGCAATGTTTCAGGAGGACGTCCTTTCCATCCCGTGGAAGGAGATGGGGGAAGGGAGATCGAGCTGTGTTCTCTCGGGTGGTTCTTGAACTTCATAGTTACTCAGAGGCAGCTCACTCATTCGAGAACAAGAGTGAGGTTTTGTTTTGTTTTCTTCAGTTAAAACAAAACTTTAAGCATCTGGACGCAGGTAGTTAAATTCTTACCCTCCCCGATCGCCTTCTCGATTTTTTTAACCTTTACCTGCAGTTTCTCCATCTAACGGTAGGGGCAGCATAGGGTAGTATCAAAAGGGCTGGACTTAGAGGGTTTAACTTCTGAACCTTGGGCTCAAAGTCAAGAAAAATGTGGAAGGTGGAGGACTCAGACGATCCAGGTTCAGAAATTCAATGACAAAAGACCCCTCATCATATTCCCAGTCTGGATGTTTGCATTTCATTTTCCGTTATCTTCTCTAAATACCAATCAAATTGGGGAGAAAAACAAAAGCCTGAGACAGGTTAATGTGTCTGTAAGATACACTGAAACCTGCTCTATTTGGTATCGAAAATGCGAGAAAAAAAAAAAAAAATAAGGTGGCGGTGGTGGCGGGCTCAGTTCGCGGACCTACAGAAACAAGAATTTTAATGTCCCCACTTGTTTTGCCTTTGAAAAGCCACTTGAGCAATCAGCCCAGCAGAGCTTTAATTTAGAAACGAAAGCCTAGTTTCCCTTGTTTTTCCTTCCCCTTCTACCAACACAAAGACAAGCTGTTGCACAGCATAATGTTGAAAAAGAGTTCAAAGGAAATCCAGAGAGTCAGCCCAGAAGACCGGCTTCTGATACAGCCACTGCACAGCTAGCCAGACTTCACATAAACACAGACGCAAATCACCACAATCCCCTTTTCCACAAAACTGGCCAAAGCAAAAATGGAAGCCAATTGTTATGCAAATCACCCCAGCTTATATTTATTTAAATCATACATTTAACTTTTCCACAGTCTCTCTTTTCAGGTCCTGCTTTGAAACCTTGAGCTTTGGTTTCCTCTGCGGTCAACTGTGCCTTATTTCCATGTATAGTCTTAGAAATTAATGTATAAAAAGGCCGAAATTGCATGAGGTGGTACCTCTCTCTCTCTCTCTCTCTCTCTCTCTCTCTCTCTCTCTCTCTCTCTCTCTCTCTCCCTCTCTCTCTCTCTCTCAGTACATCTGAATTCTATAATCCTTCTTTACAGGTTACCTAGACCACTTGATTAAGAAAATTGTAGAAAGTTCCTGTCACAAGCAGACGCCAGTTGGTGGCACGTGTCAATTTTCCAGATGCGTGCTTTGTGAGGTATCTGAATGAACTGCACTGGGTCTCTGCTCAAACTTGCTGGAATCACTCATGTCCACAGGGCGATTTTCCCCCATTTTTGTTTTTTGTAAATTCTAAAGTATTCATATAGAATTTTCTACGGCCCATAGAGTATTCTTAAGCTAGATCAGCCGGAGTGGGTACTCAGGCTGGGGGCCGTTCACCAGCGCTGTGAGGGACTGGGTTACTTGGTCAGTCTTGGTGGCTGGCTTCCATGTTTCTGCACTAATTACTGGCAGACAGACCTGGCCCTTCTCTCATCGATGTCAGGGTGGTAGATCTTTGTTTTAAATGTGATGTTGGTTGGTTTGAATGGATGCACTGCTGAAGAGTTGATTTCAGTTCTGAAGGCATCATACGGAGGGCTGACAGGAACATTAAGCTCTTGCCAAGTCAGTAAATTAGCTTCATCAGCCTGGGTGTTAGGAAAGATTTCATACCACATTTGCGGATCTCTTGAAACTCCTTCATCAGCCTCCTGCCGGCCGCCATCTATGAAGTGCTGCTTATAAAGGACACATCTTGTCTCCTGTTTTAATACAGCCTAAAACCCTGCCTAGCTTATATAGCAATATACACTTTTAAAACAAAGCTAGTAAGGAGAATTTCCTTTCCTTCAAATTTATGGGAAAGGCAACTTAATACAAGTATACACAGTTTAATGATTAAACCAAAGTAGTTTGACATCTTCATTTCTTCCAACAAGTATCTTAATACACAGGATAAGAAACACCCCCTCTTTTTTAAAAAAATATTTGTACATATTTATGGATTAAAATATGATATTTCAGTACAGGAATGCAACACGTATTGATCAAATCAGGGTAATTAATGTTTCCATTTCAGCATTACTTTGTGTTTAAAGTACTTATGTTAGAAAACAAAAAAAAATTGTTTGAATAATAAATAGTAGTGAGAAATGTGAACTTTTAAAATTCTGTTACCATTCTGTAAAAATTTAACTTAGAAATGATAATTACATATATTTATCATGACAACACAATGCTATGAAGCAGATATACATTGTAGAATGCCTAAATTTAATATATACTTGATATGCTTAGGTTTTATTCTTTTGAAGGGTATGAGAATACCATCTATTCTCAGTGATTTTTTTTTAAGAGTTCTTTCAGGTTGTTATTAGCTATGGTCAATTATATTATACAACAGTTCAACTACAACGCTCCCAGTGCCTCATTCACATAGGCTAAAATATTTGAGTGTCTACTTAGATGTCGGATGCTCCACCAATAGAAGGATATAACTTGTATTTTCCATCCTCAAATTCTTTTTCTTCTTGGCTATTTTACTTACTTACATTTCAAATGTTATCTGTTTGTTCCTAGTTTCCCCTCCAAAACCTCCTATCCCATTCCCCTCCCACTGCTTCTTTGAGGGTGCTCCCCCACCCACCCACCCACCCACCCACCCCATCTCACTGCACTAGCATTCCCTGTCAGCTCCTTCAGTCCTTCCCCTCCCTCCTACACTGGGGTTTCTGTGCTCAGTCTGATGGTTGGCTGTGAACATCCACATCTGTCTTGGTTAGGCTCTGGAAGAGCCTCCCAGGGGGCAGCCATACCAGGCTCCTGTCGGCAAGCACTTCTTGGCATCAGCAATAGTGTCTTGGTTTGGTGGCTGCATATGGGATGGGTCCCCAGGTGGGGAAGTCTCTGGATGGCCTTTCCTTCTGTCTCTGCTCTACTCTTTGTCCCTTTATTCCCTTTAGACAGGAGAAATTCTGGATTAAAATTTTGTAGATGGGTGGGTGGCCCCATCCCTCAGTCGGGGGCGGTGTCCATCCTCTGGATATGGTCTTACAGGTTCTCTTTCCCCATTCTTGGGTATTCCAGATAATGCCATCCCTGTTGGGTTCTGGGAGCCTCTTGCTTTCCCGGCTTCTGGGACTTTCTGGTGGCTACCCCCAGTTACCCATCCACCATTGCTACACATCTCTGTTCAATTTCCTGACCCTCTGTACATCTCCCCTGTCTCCTCCTCTACCTGACCCTGTCCCCCTTCCCTCTCCTCCTCCCTTCTTCCTCCCAAGTCCTTCCCATCCTCCACTTCCCGTGATTATTTTGCTTCCCATTCTAAGTAGGACTGAAACATCCACACTTTGGTCTTCCTTCTTCTTAAGCTTCATATGGTCTGTGTATCTTGGGTATTCCGAGGTTTTTGCCCAATATCCACTTATCAGTGAGTATATACCATATGTGCTTTTTTGTTACTGAGTTATCTCACTCAGAATGATATTTTCTAGTTCCATCCATTTGACTGTAAATTTCATGAAGTCATTGTTTTTAACAACTGAGTAGTAATCCATTGTGTAAATGTACCACATTTTCTGTATCCATTCCTCTGTTGAAGGACATCTGGGTTATTTCCAGCTTCTGGCTATTATAAATAAGGCTGCTTTGAACATAGTGGAGCATGTGTCGTTGTTAGATGTTGGAGTATCTTTTGGGTATATGCCCAGGAATGGTATAGCAGGATCCTCAGGTAATACTATGTCCAATTTCTGAGGAACCATCAGACTGATTTCCAGAGTGGTTGTACAAGCTTGCAATCCCATCAAAAATGGACGAGTGTTCCTTTCTCCACATCTACACCAGCATCTTCTGTCCCCTGAGTTTTTGATCTTAGCGATTCAGACTGGTGTGAGGTAGAATGTCAGGGTTGTTTTGATTTGCATTTCCCTGATGACTAAGGATGTCGAACTTTTCTTTAAGTGCTTCTCAGCCATTCTAGATTCCCCATTTGAGAATTCTTTGTTTAGCTCTGTATCCCATTTTTAAATAGGGTTATTTAGTTCTCTGGAGTCTAACTTCTTAAGTTCTTTGTATATATTGGGTATTAGCCCTCTATTGGATATAGGAGTGGTAAAGATCTTTTCCCAATCTGTGGGTTGCCATTTTGTCCTGTTGCCTTACAGAAGCTTTTCTTTTTTTTTTTTTTTTTTTTTTTTGGTTTTTTTGAGACAGGATTTCTCTGTGTAGCCCTGGCTGTCCTAGAACTCACTCTGTAGACCAGGCTGGCCTCGAACTCAGAAATCTGCCTGCCTCTGCCTCCCAAGTGCTGGGATTAAAAGCCTGTGCCACCATTGCCTGGCTAGAAGTTCTTTTATTGTTGAGAATAGTTTTTACTATTCTGGGTTTTTTGTTATTCCAAATGAAGTTGAGAATTGCTCTTTCTAACTCTATGAAGAATTGAGTTGCAATTTTGATGGGGATTGCATTGAATCTATAGATTGCTTTTGGCAAGATGGCCATTTTTACTATATTAATCCTGCCAATCCATGAGCATGGGAGATCTTTCCATCTTCTGAGATCGTCTTCAATTTCTTTCTTCAGGGATTTGAAGTTCTTGTCATACAGATCTTTCACTTGCTTGGTTAGAGTCACACCAAGTTATTTTATATTATTTGTGACTATTGTGTAGGGTATCATTTCCCTAATTTCTTTCTCAGCCTGTTTATCCTTTGAGTAGAGGAATGGTACTGATTTATTTGAGTTAATTTTATATGCACCCACTTTGCTGAAGTTGTTTTTCAGCTTTATGAGTTCTCTGGTGGAGTTTTTGGGATCACTTAAGTATCCTGTCCTATCATCTGCAAATAGTGATATTTTGACTTCTTCCTTTCTACACTTGATCTTAGCCAAAAGGCCGAGAAGGGATGACTTCTTCCTTTCTAAATAGTATCCCTTTGATCTCCTTTTGTTGTCTAATTGCTCTGGTTTGAACTTCAAGTACTCTATTGAACAGATAGGCAAATAATGGGAAAAATATGGAACACTTTACAGATTTGCATGTCATCCTTGCACAGGGGCCCTGCTAATCTTCCCTGTATTGTTCCAATTTTAGTATATGTGCTGCGGGAGTGAGCGCTATCCTCAGTTCTTTATTTTGCTTAAAACTACAAATCCTTACAGCCTCAACTCAAGCTGGTGTTTCCTCCTCTTAAACCAACGCAAATAAATTGAAGATAGGAGTAGGGAAGGGAATGATAGTGCCGAGGAGATGACTTTTGCCTCTCTATTTGCTTTTTAATCATGAGGACCTGAGTTGGAGCCTTAAAATATGAACACACACACACACACACACACACACACACTCACACCATGGGATAAGAAGCCTCCCCCCCACCCCCTGGAAAATTCATTTATTGTTTTTCTAACGACTGTTAAGAAATGTTTGCTGATGTGGTTTGGGGAATACCCATTTAAAGGTGATGATGAAATTTGAAATTTTAATAAGTCTAACTAACACATCCAGTTCCCCAGTTGTAAATGCCATAGCTTGCTTATATTTTTTTGATATTTTTTACAGTTTCTCTTCTGTAAATTGTGGGCATCTTCTCTATTATCAAGAAATACAAGGAGCTGGAGAGATGACACAATAGTTCAAATTGCTCCCCACTTTCCCAGAGGACCCAAGTTCTATTCCAGCACCATGTCAGGCGGCTCACACCTTAGCTATAGGGGATCTGATGCCCTTTTCTGACCTTTGTTGGCACTTGTGACAGAAAAAAAGAAATATGTGGACCTTTTTTTCTTGCATTTCTTTTCATGTGTATGTTGTGTGTGTGCATGTGTGTGTATCTGTGAGTGCAGGGCAGAGGTCAAACTCAGGTGTTTCACCTCAGATGCCATCTGTTGGCTACTAGCCTTAGGTCATGAAGAACTGAGTCAGGTAGTACTGGGCAATAGATAGCCTCTAGCCATAAAGAATTTCTTGGTTCCAGCCTATCCTGTCTGCTTCACCTGCAGAAACAATATGTCCTGGTATGGAAAACAACCCACTCCGCGCCTGACTCTATCCACAAAAAAATAGCTCTAACTTCCTGGTAACTACCTATGTCTATAGACATGTCTTCCAGCCCCTGTAAATATACTTGCTATCCTATGGAAAGCTTACAGGACTCCCTCACTGTTCTAATGGAGAAGTCTCAGCCTGTGTGTGTGTGTGTGTGTGTGTGTGTGTGTGTGTATGTGTGTGTGTGTGTGTTGTGAGAATTAAATTTAGGCTCTTACACTTTCATAGCAAGCACTTTACCTTCTTTGTTTGCATGTTTTGTTGAAAATCTTTGAACCATTTTCAGATCATGCCCAAGCTCAGTAGTCCAGCTGTTCACTCATAATATTTGAGAGTTGTTATTGCTAACAAATTATGCTGCACTAAATAGTAGCAGTTCTAATAATATGATTATTAAGGCATATAATATCTGTAAATAATAGATAAAATGCTACTTAAAGTATGACATAATAAATATGTTTTAGTTAAATCAAATTGAAGTTTACCTTTTTATCTTATAGGCCTCCTGTTGAAATGAATGAAAAAGGTAGACTTTCCTTTAAATCTAAAATGGTAAAAATTTACTTTGCTTTTTATACTATTGGACCAGGGGCCAAATCAGCTTTCTTGAATCACCTTCTGTCATGGTTAAAGTATGGAATTCTGGAAAATGGTAAATGTGAACTGTAAGACGTGTAGTCACAGAGATAAGGAACAAAGG
Source organism: Apodemus sylvaticus (assembly GCF_947179515.1). Classification (NCBI taxonomy): domain Eukaryota; kingdom Metazoa; phylum Chordata; class Mammalia; order Rodentia; family Muridae; genus Apodemus; species Apodemus sylvaticus. The sequence goes on from NC_067494.1 coordinate 49,738,705, forward strand.
GAAGTGCACGCTTGTTGAGGACAGCTCTGTGGGAACAGACTGGCCTAGCATACATGAGGTCATAAGTTTGATTTCCCCAGCAGAACAATAAAATAATAAGCAGAGAAGTAATAAAATTTTTAATGTTCTATTAGTATTATAAGCCTGATAGTCAAAGGAGTCATGTAATGCTAATGTGTTCCTACAGAGGCACATAATGAAACAGATACATGGATGCGTATTAAATTAACAAAGTCATAATTCATGAGGAATATGCAAATAAAGAGAAAACTGACAACAGTTTCTTTGAAGTATTATGGGAAAATATTTCTGGATTTTTTTCATAATTAAAGCATATTTATTTGTTTGCAGGGGCACTGTTCTTTTTTTAATTTGTTCATTCTTTTTTTTAATTGAAAAAGGAAGTAAAAACATTTTGTGATAAAATTGAAGATTTACATGGAAAATATTTCTGACAAAATTGAAAAAATATAAAAAAAAGTTAAAATTGACAATTTTCATGGAAAATTAAAGAGTAAAATGGGAGACATAAAGAATATTGCTAAATTAATTGAAAAAGTAAGTAGAAACATTTATGATAGAATTGAAAATTTACATGGAAAATATTTCTAATAAAATTGTAAAAAATATAGAATAACATGTTAAAATTGAAGATTTTTATGGAAAATTACACATAAAATAGTAGGCATCAAATATTTCTAAACTGATTGAAAGTGGAATTATAAACATTTTCTGATAAAATTGAAGATTTACATGAAAAATATTTTTTATAAAATTGAAGAAATATGTAGAAAAACATGTTAAAATTGACTCATGGAAAATTATACAGATAGAATGGTAGGCATAAAAATATTTCTAAGTTAATTGAGTGGAGTTATAAAGTTTTTCTGATAAAATTGAAGGTCTACATGGAAAATATCTCTGATAAAATTGAAGAAATATGCAGAAAAACATGTTAAAATTGACTATTTCATGGAAAATTATACAGATAGAATGGTAGGCATAAAAATATTTCTAAGTTGATTAAAAGTGGAATTATAAACATTTTCTGATAAAATTGAAGATTTACATGGAAAATATTTCTGATAAAATTGCTGAAATATATAGGAAACATTTTAAAATGGAAGATTATTATGGAAAATAATACAGATAAAATGGTAGACATGAAAACATTACTAAATTAATTGGAAGAGGAATTACAAACATTTTCTGATAAAATTGAAGATTTACATGAAAAATATTTCTGTTAGTCTATGTCTTTTTATTGGGAAATTGAGTCCATTGATGTTAAGAGATATTAAGGAATAGTGATTGTTGCTTCCTGTTATTTTTGGTGTTATTTTTATGTTTGTGTGGTTATCTTCTTTTGGATTTGTTGGAAGAAGATTACTTTCTTGCTTTTCCTAAGGTGTAGTTTCCCTCCTTGTGTTGGTGTTTTCTATCTATTATCCTTTGTAGGGATGTATTTGTGGAAAGATATTGTGTAAATTTGGTTTTATCATGGGATATCTTGGTTTCTCCATCTATGGTGATTGAGAGTTTTGCTGGGTATAGTAGTCTGGGCTGGCATTTGCATTCTCTTAGGGTTTGTATGACATTTGCCCATGATCTTCTAGCTTTCATTGTCTCTGGTGAGAAGTCTGACATAATTCTGATATGTATGTTACTTGACCTTTTTCCCTTACTGCTTTTAATATTCTTTCTTTGTTTAGTGCATTTGGTGTTTGATTATTATGTGACAGGAGAACTTTCTCTTCTGGTCCAGCCTGTTTGGAGTTCTGTAGGCTTCTTGTATGCTCATGGGCATCTCTTTCTTTAGGTTAGGGAAGTTTTTTTTTTTATTTTTTATTTTTTTCTATAATTTTGTTGAAGATATTTACTGTCCCTTTAAGTTGTAAATCTTCGCTTTCTTCTATACCTATAATCCTTAGATTTGGTCTTCTCATTGTGTCCTGGATTTTTTTGGATTACAAGCTGTATGCATTTTGCATTTTTTTTGACTGTTGAGTCAATGCTTTCTATGGTATCTTCAGCACCTGGGATTCTTTCTTGTTTCTCTTGTATTCTGTTGTTGATGCTTGCATCTAAGACTCCTGAATTCTTTCCAAGGTTTTCTATCTCCAGAGACGTCTACCTTTGTGATTTCTTCATTGTTTCTAATTCCAGTTTTAGATCCTGGATGGTTTTGTTCAGTTCCTTCACTTGTTTGTTTGTGTTTTCCTGCAATTCTTTAAGGGATTTTTGTGTTTCCTCTTTAAGGGCTTCTACCTGTTGACCCATGTTCTCCTGTATTTCTTTAAGGGAGTTATTTAAGTCCTTCTTGAAGCCCTCTATCAGCATCATGAGATACGATTTTAAATTCAACTCTTGCTTTTCTGGTGTGTTGGGGTATCTGGGACTTGCTGTGGTGGGAGAACTGGGTTCTGATATTGCTAAGAAGCCATGATTTCTGTTGGTAGGGTTCTTGCACTTGCCTTTCACCATCTCGTTATCTCTGGTGTTAGTTGGTTTTGCTGTCTCTGGCTGGAGCTTGTCCCTCCTGTGGGCCTGTAAGCCTGAGTCTGTACTCCTGGGAGACCAACTCTCTTCTGTCAGGGTCTGTGCACAGAAGGCTGTGGAACTGCCCAGCACCCTGGTGCAAATGGTAACCAGAAGACTCCTGTCCCAGCAGCTCCCCTGATCTTATGCTGTGTGTGCTCCTAGCTGTTCCCCTCCAGAGAGAAGGTGGAGATTTCCCCTCTGAGCTCAGAAGTGAAAGCTCTGCTGGGAGATCACTCTCTCCTATTGGGCTGTGCACAGAAGGCTGTGGAACTGCCTGGCTCCCTGGTGCAAATGGTGACAGATGGATTTTTTTTTTTTTTTTTTTTTTTTTTTTTTTTACTATTAGGAAAACTTGATGTGTTGTTTAGCCATCCACCTCTTTGGAAGATAGTAGAAGAGAAAGATTAGGAACTGTATTGTATTTGCAGACTACAGTTGGAGACTTTAATTAGACTCACATATGCTGAATATTTTTAGATCGTATAAGTCTTGAGGAAAACCTGTCCCAAAGGCATTCACATGCTACACTTTTCCCATGACAAAACAACTCCAAGAAGCTGATACAGAACCTTTGTAGAGAAGTAAATAATGAAGAAGCTGTACCTACATGTAATGGTTTAGACCAGCCAGCATAATTCATAGCTTTGTTCATAGATAAAAATCTTTATCCCCACATTAACCTATATTCATAATTGCAAGAACATTACAGAAAAATGACAAATGGAAGATACTACCATCAGTCTTTAAAGTACCACGAAATCTGTGTGTGAAATGGAAAATTGGATATCCTTTATTCTAAGAGCCTGTTGTACCCATTAAGAGTTTAAATTAGGAAAAGTAATTGAGTATATTTTAATATACAGATAAAATGTACCTAGACCAATACAATAAAATTGCAAGTATATTTTAAGATACCTTGATAAATTATACTAAGTACATAGAAATCACTGTAGAAATTATTACAAATGTACAATATTAAATATCCTCCTTTTTCTTCTCATAGTTTATCCTTATAAGCTATTTGTTTGAGCCACACAGAGGTCTCAGGTTGTATTCAGTGTCAGAATCAAGTTGATCACGAACACAGAGGAAACAGTACATGCTAATAAGATGTTTACAGCAGAACGTGGCAGAATTTAGGAGTAGAGCTTGATTCAGAAGAGGGCAGCTTGGGAGCAGGAAGAGATCCTCTGCTCTTCAGCTGTAGCAGCTGGAACTGTCCATCAGTGCGGAATGCCAGGAATGTGTGATTGGTGAGGACTTATGCTTGAAGCACAAGTTTTCTTTTCCTCAGGACCCTGAGGATTGGGCCCCGCTGGGGAGGTGAGGTGCCATAACTTTCCATTTCCTGGAAAGGATTTCATGTCCTTCATATTTGCTCCCTGTGAAAGAATGGATCTGATGCACGCCAAACCTTACTTGTTCCATTAAGCAGTGCTTATTTTGTTTTGTTTCGCTTTCAGATAGAGTCTTGCCTTGTAGTGAAGAACCATCCTCTCTCCATCTTCGGCTCATAAAAGCCATCTTATAGCAAAGACAAACCAGGTTCATTCCTGTTTCTGATGAAACTGTTTGTAAAGGGTTGGGTTTTGCCCCACTGACAAGTTATTTCTCTGCCAGTGAAGTGAGCCAGTTCAAGCCAGATTGCATTATATCAAATGCATGTTTTTGGGGAAGCTGCTCTTGGGTGAATTCACTGGCCCCAAGAAGGAGGCCAAGGGAGTCATCATGGGAGAGAGGAGAGGAAGAGAAAGAACACAGGCTCAGAGATAGAGACAGAGACAGAAGGGGAGATAGAGGGGATATAAAAATGAATTATATAGGGAAGAGCATCTGGGGGAAGGGCAGCCTAGCCCCTGGGCTAGAAGGTGCACTGTTGAGGGCAGAGGAAAGAGATGCTGGGAGAATCTGGGTGCCACATTTGCTTTGGTGTGTTAAGATAGTCACCTCAGTCCCCTGACCAAACACCCACCTACAACCTTAACTACAAACAGTTCTGCACTGCCTTTTCCCTGTCTGGCAATCATGTCTTTGTTTCAAAAAACTAATAACCCCCAGAGAGAATCTCTTGTGAACTGTGTATAAACATTATCAATAAAGTAAACCTATGGCCAATGAGCTAAAGCAGGAGACAGGAGATGGGCGGCTTAGAGAGCATTCTAGGAAATAATCGGAGATGAGGGAGATTCGCCCCTGGACCTCTGAGGAGACAGATGTAAGGAGAAAGGAGTCATGCAGCTGAACTAAGCTTAGAATGAAAGCGATAACTAAGTCAAGAACTAGTCACAGAACAGGCTAATAAAGCTTATGATCTAATTATTAATAAATAATTAGGCTCAGATTTCTGGGAATTAAGTACAGCCTAAAATTTACAGTAACCATCTTGCAACTGTACCTTTGTTTCAAAAAGGTTGTTATGGGTATCTTCTTTTTTTTATTGAATATATTCTTCGTTTACATTTCAAATGTTATATCCTTTTCCATTAATCCCCCTCCCAGAAAACCCCCAACTCATCCTCCCTCCCCTTGCCTCCAAAAAGATGCCTCTCTACCCAACCCACTCCCACCTACCCCCCCCCCTGATTTCCCCACGCTGGAGCAACTATCGACTATAGCTATTTTCTTATCATTACGAGTTGTTATGATCACCTTGCAATCATGTCTTTGTTTCAGGAGAAACAAAACAAACAAATTTTACTAACAACAGTCTTTGTGTATCTCTTGGCTTCTTCATATAGCAATTTATATTGCCTGGTTGTAGATCTCCATGTTTGTTCCTATCTTCTGCAGGAGGAAGCCTCTCTCATGATGATCGAGCAAGGCACAGATCTGAGTATAGTGGAAAGTCTTTAAGAATAATTTCATTGCTACATCCCTTTTAGAGAATGGTAATATTTATTTTTTCCCCTAAGTGTCTAGAGCATCTAGTTTTAAGTTCTTTGTCACATAAGCAGTTATGGATCCATCTCATGGAGCAGACCATATATCAAATCAGATTTTGATTGGTTACTCCCACAAGGTTTGTGACACTATTGCACTGACGTATCTTGTTGACAGGGCAAGGGTTTGACTGCACATTGAAGGGTTTGTAGTTGAATTGATGTTTATGTTTTGGTAGTCTTTTGGTAGTCTGCAGAATACCTTCTGGTACCAGGAAGATTAGCCAGTAAGAGTGAAGGTCCGAAGTAGGCACCAACTCAACTTCATGCTCAATGGGTTGTGCATGTCTTATTTTCAACAAACCGCCTTGCTGTCGGTTTGTGTAGAGTAAACCATAGCTATTTATTTATTTATTTATTTATTTATTTTGTATTTATTTAATTCATTTATTCATTCATTCATTTACTATAGAGAGAATATATCTTGTGTTTTGAATTGATGTATTACCTGTCAATTAAAAAGCCCATGACCTATGGCTTAGGCAGGAAATAGAAGGTGGGACATCCAGGAGGCAGAAAGAATTCTGGGATAGAATGGAAAGATTTACCTGAGTAAGATGTGAGGATATCTTTCCATGATAACTGGCCACAGGTAACATGGTAGAATGTAGGTTAAAATAAAGGGATAGTTTTAGTTATGATCTAGTCAGAGAAGAGCCTAGCTATATAGCCAAGGTATTTATAAATATATTTTGAGTCTAAGTCTTATTTCTGGGAGCATGGGGCTGGGAGGAAGAACTGGACTTTAATGTCTACGTTTTATGTCCTGATCTCTGCTGCCCATCCCTCCTCTCCTCCCAGTCGCACCCTTACAAATCTCTCTCTCTCTCCATTACCTTCCCCCACCTTGGTTACAACCCCACCCTGGGACAATCAGTCCCCATAGGCTTAAGCACATTTCCCACTGAGGCCCAATTAGGTGGTCCAGGTAGGGGATGGGGGTCCAATGGCAGACAACTGAGTCAGAGGCAGCCTCTGCTCCAGTTGTTAGGGGACGCCCATGAAGATGGGCCGCATATCTACTACAAATGTGTAGGGGCCGAGGTGCAGCCCCTGCCTGCTCTTTGCTTGCTGCTTCAGTCTCTGTGAGCCTCCATGGGCCCAGGTTAGTTGACTCTGTAGGTCTTCTTGTGGTGCCCTTCACCCCTCTGGATGCTTCAGTCTGTCCCCTCTCTTCCACAAGACTCCCCAAGGTGCGTCTAGTGCTTGACTCTGGGTCTCTGCATCTGTTTCCATCAGCTGCTAGATGGAGCCTCAGAGAAGACGGTTATGTTAGGTCCTATCTGCAAGTCATAGAGCATCGTTAACAGTGTTCTCTCCCATGGGGCGGGGCTCAAGTTGGGCCTGTCATTGGTTGGTCATTCCCTCAATCTCTGCTCCATCTTTATCCCTGAACATCTTGTAGGCAGGACACATTTTGGATTGACAGTTTTGTGGGTGGGTTGACGCCTTCCTTTCTCCATAGCAAGTCCCACCAGGCTACAGGAAAATGGGAAAATATCTTCACCAACCCTACATTCAACAGGGGACTAATATCCAAAATCTATAAAGAACACATGAAATTAGGCACTAACAAACTAAATAACCCAGTTAAAAATGGGGTACAGTTGGGCTGGAGAGATGGCTCAGTGGTTGGGAGAGCTAACTGCAATTCCAGGGGTCCTGAGTTCAATTCTGAGCAACCACATGGTGGCTCACAACCATTTGTAGTGGGGCCAGATGCCTTCTTCTGAAAACAAGCCCCAGGCATACCACTCCTGGGCATATACCCAAAAGATGCTCCACTATAACACAAGGACACTTGCTCATCTATCTTCATAGCAGCTTTGTTCATAATAGCCTGACACTAGAAACAACCTATATGTCCCCCAACTGAAGAATGGATAAAGAAAATGTGGTATATCTACACAACGAAATACTATTCAGCTATCAAAAACAAAGGCAGCATGAATTTTGCAGGCAAGTGGATAGATCTTTTAGAAAATAATCATCCTGAGTGAAGTAATGCAGACCCAGAAAGACATGCATGGTATGTACTCACTTAAAAGTGGATTATTAGCTATAAAGGACAGGGTAACCACGTGGAAATCCATAGATTCAAAGAACCTAAGTAAGAAGGATCCAAGGGAGGATCCATGAATCACACTATGAAGGGGAAATAAAATAGACATTGGAGGTAGATAGGGGAGAGAACTGGGTGGGAGGGGGGTGAAAAGAGGAATGAGGATGGGAATCAGGTGTGGTAGAGGGCTGGGGGTGGAAGGCAATCAATAGTGGGCATCTCTGGGAATAACTGGATTGCCGAATGGGGGAGCCTCTGTGAAGTCTATGAAGGTGACCCTAGTGAGACCCCTACTTGTGGAGGATATGGAAACCTAGAGCCTTTGTAACAGCCTGGTTTGCTTAAGGGTTCCCCTGGGATCCTCTGACTAACAAGTTGATTATGTGTAACTCATTTCAGACAATGTGGTGTTCTTTTAGAGTCTGTAGAACATTTATCCAGGCCCTTCTGGATTTTTAGAGATTTCCCTGAAAAGTCAGGTACAGTTCTAATAGACCCACCTTTGTATGTAATTTGATCCTTTTCCTTTGTGGCTTTTAATATTCTTTGTTTGTCCTGAATGTTTAGTGTTTTATTTGTTGTGTGTTGTGGGGAATTTCTTTCCTGGTCTATTCTGTTAGGTATTCTCTATGCTTCTTGTACCTTGATAGGCACCACCTTCTTTCCAATGGAAACATTTTCTTCTTTTATGATTTGGTTGAAAATATTTTTCTGTGCATTTGACCTGGGTTTCTTCTTCTTCCTCTATTCCTATTATTCTTAGATTTGGTCTTTTCATAGTATTCCACATTTCCTGGATGTTTTGTGGCAGGATTTTTTTTAGGTTAATATTTTCTTTGATCAAAGTATCCATTTCTTCTGTTTTGTCTTCAATGCCTGAGATTCTCTCTTCCATCTCTTGGTTTCTGTTGGTGAGGCTTACCTCTGAAGTACTTAGGAACTCTGAGTTCCTAAATTTTTCATTTCCAAGTTTCTCTCAGTTTGGGTTTTCTTTATCAATTCTATTCCCACTTTCAGGTCTTGACCTGTTTTTTGTTTTTTTTTTAATTTAATTTTTTTTTATGTCCGTTCACTGTGTGTTTGTGTAATCATAGATTTCTTTTGGGTACTTATTCATTTCCCCTTTAGGGACGTCTATCATATTCATAAAGGCCATTTAGGGTCCTTGTCTCATGCTTCAGCTGTGTTGAATTTCTCAAGGCTTTCTCAAGGCTTTCTCTCTGGGCTCAAGTCAGGATGTATTGCTCTGATTGTTATTTGTTGTGATTTTAAGCAGGTGTCTAGACATCTGGGTTTGGTATGATTGTTTCCTAGGCTCTGATACATGGCTTTGTCTTTGTTAGGTGAGTGTTTAGTTCTCTGGTTTCTGCTACCTCTTTGAGTCTTAGGAGAATGTGGTAGTTGTGAGGCCTCAGAGGGGATGCTTCTGGGATCCTGCTAGGTGTGACCACTGTGGATTCCCTGTAAAATGTGTTTCTAGGCATTTGGAGCTGATACTTAGCAATGTGGAAGGGCTAGGATGGTGACCAAGGGGTCTACATGACAGGAAAGCTGTGTTCCATCAGGATGGGCTTAGTGTCCTGGGAAAGGGGGCAGAGAAGAGGGAGAGGCCACATCTGCTGCAGAGCCAGGGATGAGACTGGACAGGCAGGGCATTTGAGGAGAGGAGGGAGAGGTGGAGGTCTGAAGTTATCTCACTTGCGAAGTAGAATAAGGCAGGAAAGACCCATTACTTTATTGATTTACTGAAAGCACTGATTGTACTGTCTATTTGCCAATCATGACTTCTCTTGATACCTGGAATAGAAGGACCTGGAGAAATAGTTGAAACAATGGGCCATTGCCTTGAACAACAGCCATCTATACTTCTGCATACTCTTGTTGGCTTCCCCAACTCACCTTGTGGTTTTAAAAGATAAAATGAGAATAGAAACTAGACCCACCATCGAAGCCTTTCAGGGGAGGTATTCTGGCTCCCATAGGGAGATCTACCTATGACATCATTGCTCTCCTGCTCTCATTGGCATTGGAATATTTATCCCACAAAGATTTTGTAAATACCTGTTTCCTGGCCTGTGTATCTGGTGGGTTCCTTAGGAATGCCTGTTGGGATTCTGGGTGGGGTAGGATGAAGGGCTGAGTGGGGGAAGGGAGGTTGGAAGAGAAGCTCTGTGTGTTCCCCTGGAGATGGGTGCAATGAGGAAGGTTCGCCCACAGCTGTGGTAGGCGGGGCCACAGCTGTGGTAGGCGGGGCCACAGCTGTGGTAGGCGGGGCCACAGCTGTGGTAGGCGGGGCCACTGCTGATAGTCTGTTGCTGAGCTAGAGGTGAAGGTGAAGATCTGTAGATAGCCTATTTGCCTCCCTCCTCTGTGTATCTTCTTCACAAACAGCTAGTTAAATGTTACTTTGAAGATCCTGGCATCAACAGAACCCCAATTATTTATTAGATTAAACTGTGTTTTTATAGGGGAAAAATCAATATTTTTTAGTTTATCATTTTGAATATGTTTTATTATTTTGTGCTGGGAACTGTATCTAGGTCTTCTGGGTATATTAACATAATTGAAAATGGAATTCATGTGAGGAATGAAAAGAAACAAAAAAGACTTTAGGGAAATAAAAATAAAAATTAGATCTCTAGTCCCCTAGCTTTAAATGTATTTTTATTAATAAAATACTTTAAGTAATTGTTCTGAAATAATATGCAGAGAAAGAGAAAGAGTAACAGCTACCAGACATATATGGGACACACAAATATATTTCTCTTTTTCATATGCAGATGACCTGGCAGAATGATTATTCTGGGACTCTTACTGGAAAATGTTTTCTATATACAGAAGTCAACTCACGCTCTAATAGTTTATGTTTTTCTTACTTTACATCATACAGTCTGTTCATGAAAGGCACAGGTATGCTTTGTAAAAAAACACACTAGGAAGTACGTATACAATGGAAACAAGAATTCAAAACATTAAAATTTTGTTGAAATAGGTTATTTGTTATACCTAAAATCTATGAGAAAGATCATTAGACTCTTTAAGATGTACTAAGTCAGAATGTCTTTTAAAGGTGCATGTGTGTGTGTGTGTGTGTGTGTGTGTGTGTGTGTATGTGTGTGTGTCTGTGTATATGTCTGTGTGGGTGTGTCTGTATGTGTGTCTGTGTCTGTGTGTGTCTGTGTGTGTCTGTGTGAGTCTGTGTGTGTCTGTGTGAGTCTGTGTGTATGTGTGTGTCTCTCTTTGTGTGTCTCTGTATGTGTCTGTGTGTGTGTCTCTGTGTCTGTGTGTGTATATGAGAGAAAACATGAGATATTTGTCTGGGTCTGGCTTATTTTGCTAAACATAATGATTTCCAGTTTTATCCTCATTGAGGCATATGTTGTAATTTTATTCTTGTTTACTGCTGAATAAAATTCTGATATATATATATATACTCCATTTATTAATGGATTGTTATGCTTGTTCTATATTTTGTCAATTACGAATTGTGCTACAATAAAATGGTTATGAGTGTAGCTCTATAATATGCTGACTTAGAACCCTTTGGGTACATACCAGAGTGGTATTGCTTGATCAGACGGTAGTTCTATTTTAAAGTTAGTGTGTGTGTGTGTGTGTGTGTGTTTTGCCTACATGTGTATTTGTGTACCAATGTGTATCTGTCTTACAGAGGCCAGAAAGGGTATCAGATCCCCTGGAATTGGAGTTGCAGACAATTTGAGCTGCCATGGACGCGTTGGGACCTGGACCCAGGTTCTTTGGAAAAGCAGCCAAGTGCTCTTAACAGTTTTATTTTTATTTCACCAGCAGTGACTAAAGGATTCCTCTTTATGTCCTCATTCACATTAGCTGTCATTTGTTTTCTTGATGAGACACATTCTGATTATAGTAAGATGGAATCTCAAAGTTGTTTTAATTTGCGTTTTCTTGATGGCTAAGGGTGTTGAATACTTTCCAAAATATTTATTGGCTATTAGTATTTATTTTGAGGATTGTTTGCTTAGGGCTATAGCTCACTGTTAATCAAATGATTTGCGCTATTTGATCTTTAACTTTTTTTTTAAATTAGATATATTCTTTATTTATATTTCAAATGATTTCCCCTTTACTGGATCCCCCCCCCCCCCGAAAGTCCCATAAGCCATCTCCCCTCCCCCTGTTCCCCAATCAACCCCCTCCAGATTCCCTACCTTGGTATTCCCCTACACTGCTGCACTGAGCCTTTCCAGGACCAGGGGCCTCTCTTCCCTTTGATGTCCAAGGCCATCCTCTGCTGCCTATGCATCTGGAGCCATGGGTAATACTATGTGTACTATCTGGTTGATGGTTTTGTCCCTGGGAGCTCTGGGAGTACTGTGTGGCTCATATTGTTGTTCCTCCTATGGCGCTGCAAACCCCTTCAGCTCCTTGGGTCTTTTCTCTAGCTCCCCCACTGGGGATCCTGTGCTCAGTTCAATGGCTATCTGAGAGTGTCCCCCTTTGTATTTGTCATGCACTAGCAGAACTCCTAGGTGACAGCTATATCCGGCTCCAGTCGGATACTGTGGGCATCGACAATAGTGTCTGGGTTTTGTAACTATATATGAGATGGATCTCTAGGTGGGGCAGTCTCTGGATGGTCTTTCCCTTAGTCTCTGCTCCACACTTTGTCTCTCTATCTCCTTCTGTGGGTATTTTGTTTCCCCTTCTAAGAAGGACCAGGGTATCCATACTTATTGGTATTTATTTTGAGGATTGTTTGCTTAGGGCCGTAGCTTATTGAAATGCGCTATTTGATGTTTAACTTTTACACATTATAGAATTTGATTCCCTGTATAATTTATAGATGCCGAAGACTCTTTATCATTCTTCACCGTTTTCTTTATTCTAGTGATTGTTTCCTTTACTGCCCAGGAGCTTTTAAATATTGAGTAATTTTGCTTGTTATTTCTTGAGATTGTTTCCTGTGCTATCGTACTTTTCTTTAATAAAGTACTTGCCTATGAATGTATCTTGAAGGTTTTGTTTTGACCATATTTTCTCTAGCAGTTTCAGAATTTCAGGTCTTCAATAAGGACTTTGATTCATTTTGAATTGATTGTTGTGCCAACAGAAGGTAAAGATCTAGTTTCATTTTTAAAAGCTGTTTCCAGTTTTCTCACTGTCTCTGTGTTCTTGGCACTACTGTTGCTGCTGCTGTTGCTCTCAGATTATACTGCAGAGCCACAGGAACAAAAGCATCACGGTGCTGCCACAAAAACAGACCTATAGGTCAATAGACTAGCATAGAGGATTCAGAAGGGGTCCTATAGGTGTTGTGGTCATCTGTTTACAACAGGTTGTCATTCTCGGTGCTTGTCACCAGCCATCATCCTTACACGTTCCCTGAATTCTTCCTCTTTGCACATTAGCTCAGACCCCACTTCTCCCATTCTTCATCCCAGCCACATTCTCTAAAGTTCCTGGATTACTTTGAGATGTTTCTGAGCATGACATTTTCAGAAGCTTCTTCTGCTGCTGTTGTTGCTGCTACTGCTGTCATTGTTGTTACTGCTGTTGCTGTTTCTGCTGCTGTCATTGTTGCTGCTGTTGTTGCTGCCACTGTTGTTGTTGCTGCTGCTGTTGTTGTTGCTGCTATTGTTGCTGCTACTGTTGCTGCTGTTGTTGCTGCTACTGTTGCTGTTGTTGTTGTTGCTGCTGCTGCTACTGTTGCTCCTGCTGTTGTTGCTGCTGCTGCTACTGTTGCTGCTGTTGTTGTTGCTGCTGCTGCTACTGTTGCTGCTGTTGTTGTTGCTGCTACTGTTGATGCTGTTATTGTTGTTGCTGCTATTGTTGCTGTTGTTGTTGTTGCTACTGTTGCTGCTGCTGTTGCTGTTGTTGTTGCTGTTGTTGTTGTTGCTGCTACTGTTGCTACTGCTGTTGCTGTTGTTGTTGCTGCTGTTGCTGCTGCTGTTGCTACTGTTGTTGTTGCTGTTGCTGCTGCTGTTGTTGTTGCTGCTGTTGCTTTTGTTGTTGCTGCTGTTGCTGCTGTTGTTGCTGCTGTTGCTGCTGTTGTTGCTGCTGTTGCTACTGTTGTTGTTGCTGCTATTGCTTTTATTATTGTTGTTGTTTTTCCTGCCAAAAGGCTTTTCTCTTCTATTTTCTCCTGGTAGATCTTCAACCTTCGAGTCTCCACTCAGTTAGGGAGGCTGCCTGGTATTCATTTTTTCTTTTTTCCCTTTTTGTTTTTCAGGATCCTTATGAGATAAAACCCTGTTTGGTTTCTTTATGACAGTTTGAATCATGATAATTTTCTGTAATGATCTTGTTTGCTCATTTACTTCCATGTCTGTTATCTTCTTCAGAATAAGTTAAGTAGGACATAGGGGTCTTCTTGTTCAAATATTTAAAAATTTAATAATTATTGTTTATATTGATAAATGAAAAATGTTTTTCACTGAATAATCACATAAGTGATTTATTTGAGAAAAGAATTCTACCCAAGTGTAGAAGAGGGGATAAGATGGTATGAGTGTGACTATGCTCAAAGTATGTTATATATGTATGCATGAAAATGTAACAAGAAACCATTTATTGTCTATATTTAGTATATTCCCCCCAAAAGTTTTATTTTTTCCACCTATGAACATTAAAATGAAACTTATGCATGTACAATAATAAAGTTAGTCACTTAGAAAAATCCATATATCAAAGCTTCCATGGCATCCTCTGTCTAAATCTGAGTACAATAGATTGTATTAATAGAGACATAGTTAACACTGCAGCTCATCTACAAGGGAACCATCTCCATCAGTGGAAACACATCGCCATGAGTTGTATTCCTCTAGCAATGAGGAAGAGATTAGTGGCTAAGATGTTTCTCTCAATCTATTGTTATCTGTGGACAGAGGTGATGTTTCACCCTCCACTTTGCTCTGATCTTTAGATCAGTTTCTGTATTTCCAGCCCTCAGACTTCATCAAAGAGGTTCAGTGGGCATTTCACACGGGGAAGCCTAGTAATATCCTCATATAGAAAACAAGCATAAAAATACTTCATCTGTAACTGCTGAGGAAATTAAATCGTGATTGCAACATGTCTATATAATAGCTATCAAACTATGTCAGTAATGAGTGGAAAAATAGTAATCAGCTAAGCACCAAAGAAATCTCTGCCTCTCTTTGAGTTTCAGCAATTTCTTTTTATGTTGTTATCATTAAATTGTTTAGGACGAGCTCAGGGCTTGCAACTCATTTGGACGATTACTTACTGGAATTGCTGATGAAGTTCTAACAGAGCATAAATAAGGTTCCTACTAATTAACAAGTTCAGAGTAGGTAGACTGTAGTTTACCATAGCTACTGTTATGCATGTAACTGTTACCATAGTTACTTATATTTCTGGAAGTTTGGAAAAGAAATTTAAATGGTGGACATATGGTGTGTGCTTATTTTCTATTCCGTAGTGGAAATCATCACTCTTGTTTTCTAGACTTATAATCTTCTGTTACATTTAATCTCTCTCTATTCTTTTATTCTAGTGTTAGTACTTTGCCAAAATTTGTTGGTTTAGGGATTCTTATAATTTACTAAAATTTATCTTTCTTGTTTTTTGTAAGTACACTTCTATAGTATTTCCTTCATTGCCTGTTACATAATTTATCATCTAAAATAATGTTTATAGGGAATGGGGTAGAAAAAAAAAGAGATATTGAGAAATTTCTTCAATAGCCGTTATATAGACATATTGCAAGCATGATTTAATTTTCTCAGCAGTTATGGGTGATGCGTTTTTATGCTTATTTTTCTGTATGAGGATATCAGGGAAGCCAACTTGTCTGTAATATTACAAGTGGCTAGTTTGAACCTCCCTGTGCTTGCTCCTGAGTTTTCTCTCTACTTATCTGTTCTCTAAGTTAGTGTGAACATATAGTACATTCCCCAAGTTAAGCCAGAGGCTCTATAGATGTGACATGAATAAGCCATAATCTTCTTCTTTGTGTAGCTCTTATTACAGAGAGGAGTCAGGCCCACACAGATAAGAACTCTGTATCGTCTGCACATTTGGAAATGGGAAGAATAAGCAAATTCACAGACTATAATGAAGATAGTTATGATTCACAGATAAGCCAAGCAAAAAAGGAGAAGATACAATAGTAAGATCTTGCGTGGATATAATCCACTTTATTTATATTCACTTGACTTGTCCCCTTTGTCCTTTCTAACTTCTGCTGTTCTCTCTCTGTCCCCCAAGAGTCCCCCCTGTACTTGTTTGTTGTTGTTGTTTTAGATCCAGAGCCTGCTTATGAGAGAAAATGTGTGGAAACTGTCTGTGCATGACTGCTGCAGGCTCTTTGAGTTATTTCATAATTGCTTCCATCTAAGCACCTGAGCTTCCTTTCTGCAGTCTGCCTTACAGTATGGTCCATAGGGGAGCGGGAGCACCGAAGGCTCCATAGGGGAGTGGGAGCACCGAGGGCCCATTCCGGGGCTTAGCTTAGCGTCCAGTGCCAAGGCTGTGTTTTCCCTTTTTGTTCTTCAGTTTCTAGCTACTATAAAAACCAGGGTCTCTACTAGCAAGTCCTCTGCTCCTTTCTCCTGTCATCTTTTGTGTAGGTGGAAAGTTATGTCGGGCCTCAATTCCAAGTAGCGGGAGTCACTTCTGCCCCTAGTGTGCATGGATTTAGTGGAATGGAATGGTTAGAAAGGTCACAAACTTAATGAAGTCAGCAGGAGCTGCAGAGTGAGCCAGAGGAGAGTGAGGACATCATATAGCACTTAGAAATTTGTAGAAATACTGAGAAGAGATTCAAGCTTTTATAGTGATGTAAGTATATCATATCAGCTGGGCAATCCTACCGTAAGTGGTTACAAAAATGAATTCAACTATGTGAAAAAAAACACAAGGGGTACTCTTAGCTAAGTGTGTGTGTGTGTGTGTGTGTGTGTGTGTGTGTGCATATGTCTATGTGTGTGTATGCTTGTGTATGTGTGTATTTGTGTATGTATGTGCATGCATGTCTGTATGTGTATATGAGTATGTGTACATGTGCACAGGTGTCTGTAATTTTTACTTGTGCATGTGTGTATGTGTGTGCAAGTGTGTTTGTGTGTATATTTTTGTGTGTATGTATGTTTGTATGTGCATGTGTGTGTGCACGTGTGTGTGTGTGTGTGTGTGTGTATGGGTGAGTGCATGTGTGTATCTGTGTGTATTTGTGTAATGGTGTTTGACATCAACACAAAGATGGGGTCATGATCAAGGACACTTTGAGAGTCAGTCCATTTACCCTTATCTGGTCGTCTGCATGTTCTAACCACAAGCTTTTAGAGTTAATTCTCTGTGATCAGCAGTAGTTTGGCTAGGGTGAGGCTCAGTGATAGAACACTTACCTAGGATGTATCAAGCCGAGATTTTGACACCAGAGTTGAAAAAAGCAATTGGAAAATAATATTTATATATGACATTCATTAGTTGAGACTCTGAGACAAGGAAGATTCATTAACTGTCAGAATAAATAAGGAAAACCTGGGACTAGAATGCCAACTGCCTTTTAAAGGTTGGGGAAAGATTTGAGAGGTTGTGTCACATGGGCCACTGTGAAAATGTATTAATTAAGCAGGAACTCTTCAGAGTGGTAGGCACTTAATTAGCAACCTGAGTTTTTCTATCGGATGTCGGGACTGGAGAGAATGTGATGGAATTTTCTAAAGGGGCCATATTCTTGCTTAGTTTCTCTTTCCTCTGAGGAATGAATATCTTTAACTTAAAGTTCTAGGGTTAGATAAGCATCATGTGATAAGATAACAGAGCTGGACTAATGGAGTCACTCTGGAGCTTAATTTTCTAATCTTGAATTCACTAGTACGATGTTTAAACTGATAATTTGATTATAGCCCTTAATGCTTTTGTATAAGATAGGAACTCAATGAAGTGCTTATGGTTACAAACTAAATTGAAAAAGACACAGTCTCTTAGATTAAAATAAAAGTCTAGTGATTTGGCTTTATTTTTTGATTTTCCCGTGTTTTGAATTACTATACGTTACATGGGTGGCTGAAAGTCACAGGCTGTAATAAGCCAGTAAGACATTCATTCTCCTGGCATTGCTTGGGTCTGTAAGAGCGGGGACCCTACTCTGTAATACTTTTGAGGCTTTTTAGAAGGTAATATGATGAGATGATTCTGCTTTGGGGATAGAAATGAGTGTCCAAGCGTATATACACAGCATGCCACAGAGACCTGCCGTGACATATCTATGGTAACTCAGAGCAAGAAAACACGAAAGGCATGTGACTAAAGCTGTATATCACTTTTACCTTAACGTAGCTTGAACTGCTAAAAGATCCCAGTCACTTCCTTTCTGGTCTAAACAGAGGCTCCTGTTGATTTTGATGGATTCTAGTTGGATCCTATGAGAACTAGGCCAAGGGACCTAAGGATGGTTGAAAGAGACTGCTTATAATGTTACTCATATCCACATTGTTTGAAAAAATTATCTTCTTGTGTTATTTTAGTGTCCGTTTAGAGGTCAGTAAAGAGAAAGCATCTTGCAGCACAGTTTGTTTTTAACCTTCCTGGTCATTGCTTTCACTTTGACAAACAGAAGCAGGAATTCTTTTTTTTTTTTTTTAATTTGTTAAAATTGAGATTTTTTTATTCGATATATTTTTTATTTACATTTCAAATGATTTCCCCTTTTCTAGCCCCCCACTCCCCGAAAGTCCCGCAAGCTCCCTTCTCTCCCCCTGTCCTCCCACCCACCCCTTCCCACTTCCCCGTTCTGGTTTTGCCGAATACTGCTTCACTGAGTCTTTCCAGAACAAGGGGCCACTCCTCCTTTCTTCTTGTACCTCATTTGGTGTGTGGATTATGTTTTGGGTATTCCAGTTTTCTAGGTTAATAACCACTTATTAGTGAGTGCATACCATGATTCACCTTTTGAGTCTGGGTTACCTCACTTAGTATGATGTTTTCTAGCTCCATCCATTTGCCTAAGAATTTCATGAATTCATTGTTTCTAATGGCTGAATCGTACTCCATTGTGTAGATATACCACATTTTTTTTGCATCCACTCTTCTGTTGAGGGATACCTGGGTTCTTTCCACGTCTGGCAATTATAAATAGGGCTGCTATGAACATAGTAGAGCATGTATCCTTATTACATGGTGGGGAATCCTCTGGGTATATGTCCAGGAGTGGTATAGCAGGATCTTCTGGAAGTGAGGAGATGCAGGAATTCTAATGATCTTAAAAGGAATGAAGAAGCATTCTGGGCAGTCTGTAGGGATAATGTTTATACGCTCTGTGTAAAGATGCATCTTTGTCTTTCCTTGCCTGCCTAAGGTAACCTACGATTGTAGAAATGAAAAGCTGACGGCCTATCGGCAAAGGCAGGAAGTAGAAGGTGGGAGTTCCGGGAAAGATAGGAACCCTGGGAAAGAGTCGTGCGGGCGCAGGAAGATTTGCTGCTCAGACTTGGAGGAAGTCTGAGGTATAAAATAGAGGAGAGGTAACTAGCCATGTAGCAGAACTTAGACTAGTATAAACAGGTTAACATAAGTTAGGAGCTAGTTGGGGAGACAATCATAAACTAAGACTATAACTATTGTTAATAAAATTATATTTTTATTGTCATTCAGGAACTGCGATGTGTTTAGAAAAACTCAAATGGTTATGAGTCTATACTTCCATATCCTGAAATAAGGATAAATTCATTAATGTGGGGCTTGATTTTACAACAAAAATGCTGGGATGGTCAAAGCAGAGATTTGTACATGGTTCAGTTACTCATCCAGTAAGGCAGTCTGTCCTGTTGCTTATACACACGTGGTGAGAACAGCTTAGCTTTCTTACCTGCAGTTGGATATGATCTATTTTTCGTGGTCAGGCTTAGCTCTGATTCAGTTTCAATTATCTGCAGGAAGATCAGATCAAGAAAGAGAATGACATATTCTCTCACTAAGTGCGTATCATCTGATAGCTCATATGTTAGGATATTCTAAACACATTATCATAATTGGTCCTCTAGACAATTTGTGGCAGTAGAAATACCTTTTAGTGAAAGGCTGAATTTGCCCAATATTATATACATAGTTAATGTTAATGGATAATTAATTTAGAGCCAGCATGACCCTGTGCTAGAAATGACCTGAGTACTTCCTCCTTGAGGACTAGGTTTCATGGTTCTAGGAGTTTCCATTTAAGGTTCCAATGGAGGAAGGCAACTAATTATCGTACCCAGCTATGAGACCTATAAACTACAGGAACCATCTTGTTCCTATGGTGTAGTAGTGGCATAGTCATGCATAACTTGGCAGAAAACAACAGCTCTTTAAGTTGGACTTAAGACTCATTCAACTAGAGGGAAATCATACCTGGTAATGAAAACCTCGCCAAGTGTTCAAGGGGAATGAAGTCATGGAACGTGGAGGCCACCACTCTGCGAAAGCAGCCTGATTCCTAACTACATTCCGAATATTTGTCTTTATATCTACAGATAGTTGTAGTCTTCGGAACTTCTCTTTGTATCAGAGAGAGACCATTACAGAAATCACAACCAAGACACAGAGTTAGGAAGCCCAGTCCCAATTGATGGATACATCTACAGAAGAAGTCCCATATTTAAGGCTCAGGGAACATCCCTAAAGAGGGGTAAAAAAGGAAGGATAGGGGAGCCTGCTATGAAACTGAGTCTTCTAGTAATGTCAGGAGCTATGACTATAAGTCAACACAACTGCCTAAATATGAGCACGCTCTTGTTCACAGGACAATCGACATGCTAAAGCAGATGAAGGTCTCAGTCCTACACAAAGAACTAGAGGTAACTAGGGAATGCCAAGAGTGGAAGATACAGTTTTGCCCGGAGAAGAACATAATTGGTTATCCAGTGCCAAATGGTCAGCCTTGAAAAAAATACACACACACACACACAAACAAATAAGTAACATTATATACAACCAAGCAGGTTGTATTTAAGAATATGTATGTGCATGCATAGATGTATGTAACAATTATGAAAAAGAGGAAATAAATGAAGCAGAACCAGGGACTGTACAGGAGGGTTTAGAAGGGAAATGAAGGGGGAAATGACATATTGTCTCAAAAGTAAAAGAAGTACATTTAAGAAGTCAATAACAACAGCAACAACAATATTAAAGTGTAAGATTAGCCAACAAGATGTTTCTGTGGTTAAAAGCTCTTGCTGCACCTTACAAACCTGAAAACTTGAGTTCAATCCTTAGAACCTATAATGGAAGCCGGGTGGTGGTGGTGCACGCCTGTAATCCCAGCACTCTGGGAGGCAGAGGCAGGTGGATTTCTGAGGCCAGCCTGGTCTACAGAGTGAGTTCCAGGACAGCGTGGGCTACACAGAGAAACCCTGTCTCGAAAAAAGCAAATCCAAAAAACCAAAAAAAAAAAAAAAAAAAAAAAGAACCTATAATGGAAGGAGCTCTGAAGTTGTCCTATGATTATCCAAGAGTGCTGTTACATGTGTAGCTGCACACACACACACACACACACACATACTACTACTACTACTACTACTACTACTACTACTACTACTACTATTAATGAGTAAATAAATATTGAACAAAAATTATAGGTAGGGCTAGGGAGAAAACCGAAGGCAAAGATGCTCTAAGTCCCTTTGGAGGCTGAATTTCTGTAGCACAAGCAACTATATCTTGCTCTTTTTACTAAGCTAAATCCCTTTCACAACAGGGAAATTTTTTGCTTGTTAAAACTTCAAGTTGAAAGTTATAGACCTAGAGTTTATCATCACATTTTGTTTTCCTATTTCAAATATTCTGAGTAATCAGAAAAATATATTCTCTATTATGTTATGGGGAAGCATTATGTTTCTCCAAATAAAGAGTTAATTCATGGAAAATAATATATACCATATCATGACATACTTCCATTATGTGAATCCATGCTCTGGCATATCTCTACCACAGAGTAGAAGCTGTACTCTTATCAAATAGGCCAGAATGTAAAACCTAACCCAGACAGAACAGAGAGCATAAGTAACAGAGGGCATAGGAAATAGTTGATTAATAAAAAGTACACAGGGAAGCTGGACTCAGAAGAAACACTCTCTTGGGCAAGAGACACAAGAAAAGACAGGAGCACAAAAGACAGGTCTGTGCAGACACAGTAGTTAAGGTCGTAATGTGCATGAAGCAAGCGAATTTGGTCTTGGAGTGGGATTTATTTTTGAAGAATCATATGTATAGAATTTCTCTTCAAAAGATCCCTCTCTAAAGTTATTCCTATTGGAGGCTCAAATGACAAAGCACAGCATTATGAAATGAGGTATTGGTTGATTATAAGAATCATGGCTTACTGGGATGGCTCAGAGGGCCAAGGCCCTGGCTGCACAACTATGGCAAATGAATTCAATCTCTGGAACACATATAAAGATGGAAAGAGAGAACTGATTTCACAAAGTAGTCCTCTTACTTTCTCATGCATGCCATGGTACATATGTAGCCTCATCATGTATGTGTGCACAGACATAGACACAAACACAGACAGACAGTTACAGACCAACATAGACACAGACATGGCCAGAGACAGAGACAAATATAGATACACACACACAGAGACACAGATAGGCAGGCAGGCAGACAGACAGACAGATAGACACATGCCCATGTACACATACTCACGTAGAGATAGATTGATGTTTTATCTCTGATAATTTGAAGTCAGCAACTATGGAGAGAGGTTAAGAGTCATCCTCTGATTTAGCATATAGAATTCTCCCCTCCAGGCAGTGGTGGCACATGCCTTTAATCCCAGCACTTGGGAGGCAGAGGTGGATTTCTGAGTTCGAGGCCAGCCTGGTCTACAGAGTGGGTTCCAGGACAGCCAGGGCTACACAGAGAAACCCTGTCTCAGGAAAAAAAAAAGAATTTTCCCTTCAGTAACCATTCAGACAATGAGACACCACAGGCACAGTGTGGTACTTTATGAAAATAAAAAAAAAAAAATCCAAGTAGTCTGGAGGGCATGCAGGCATGGGGTCGCTCCTGATGGTCCAGCTAACTTGGGATTCTCAGGGGTATGAGCAATGGCAGAGCCAGAGTTGTCTAGGCAGCATGTGATGTCTTTGAAAAGAAGAAAAGATGCTGAGACTTATTTAGAAGGTACATGTATTTTGTCTATTGATCAGGACTGCTAGAATGAGTCTTCCCAAGACTCACCTACATTCTATCAGCCAAAAGAGAAAAGACAGAGGAGCAGAGACTCAAAACTTTCATGGGATAGCTACACAAAGAACATATCACATTTGCTCATGTTCTATTGATTAAAAATGAGCCACAAGGTCACATATAATTGCAAAGAACACTGGGAAATGTAACTTAGATCTGTTACTGAAAAGAGTTGAAGAGATGTATCAGTGAGCTCTAGAGAAATTCCGTGCCTTCCTAAAAGTCACACTGTTAGTTTCATTTTTTTTTTTTTCTGCAAAGAGATGAGCTCAGTGTTTGCCCTCAGCGTCCACTGCAAATTTGTGGCTATGAAGAGTCATACTTTGTTTGCCATAAGTTGTACTTACTTCTCAAAGTAAAGTATGATATTAAGAACAGGCTCATCTTCTTCTTAATCCAGACCAGTGACTGCCCCATTTTGAGACTCATTCTATGGGTAGGCACCATTCCCTCATGCTATTAATGATGCTATATTGTGCTTGCAGACAGGAGCTTAGCATAGCAGCCCTCTGATAGGCTGTGCTCAGCAGCTGAGTAAGACAGATGCAGATACCCACAGACTAACATTGAACAGAGGTCAGGGACTCCTGTGGAAGAGTTAGGGGAAGGATCGGAAGGCCCTCTGGAGATGGTAACCCCATGGGAAGGCCAACAGTGTCACCCCCTGGGACCCCTGGGAGCTCCCAGAGACTGAGCCACCAATCACAGAACATACATGGGCTGGACTAAGGCCTCAAGCACATATGTAGCAGAGGGTTGCCATGTCTGGCCTCTGAGATGCCCCAGGGTTGGGTAATAAGAGGGGGCTGCCCTTTCAGAGGCAAAGGGGGTGCAGGGGAGGAACTCTGTGAGGGGGACTGGGAGGCAGAGTCAACATTTGGGATATAAATAAATAAATAAATGAATAATAAAGAGAAGAGGCTCATCAGGTAAGATACTTGCTGATGGCACAGGCCTGATGACCTGAGCTCACCTCCTGAGCCTGTGTATAGGTGGAAGGAGGAAACCGTCTTCCAAAAGTTGTCTTTTGACCTCTACATGTGCAGCATGGCATGCATGACTATATTTGCATACAGATCATATACACATAACAATAAAATAAAGAAATAGAAACAATATCTGTCTATTGAAAGAAAACTTGAACTCATGGGGCAAGACTCAGTTCCTGTGCATATAATGAACTTATGAGGAACTTAGCATCAATTGTCTATTTTAGCTAATAAAAACCAGAAATGAAAGTTTGAAATTTGCATAAACTATTAAACCAAAATATTCAAATACATGACCTTTATATTAGAATACAGAGGAGTTAGATATTATGGTATCCTTAATAGTTGAAGGAAGGGTGATTAATTTAGCAAATGTGATTTAGAACAATCCAAAGTTTGTAGCTACAAACAAATCTTTTAAACATAATTATTCCAAATATGTATAACACAAAGTACGCAGGACTTCTCTTAGACTTTAGAATGCTGGCTAAGCCTTAAAGTGGAGAAGAGATAGATAAACTATGGTAGGTACGTCTCTTCAACTGGCATCTCTGCAGAGCTGGGATCCACACCCAATATAGTTGATATGAGCCGGTCCCCGAGACAGAAATTTTCCAAAGGAAATCTTTAGGGGAGAATAACACATAAGTATTTATTTTTTTTGATCCAGGGAATGGAAAAGGAGGATTGGGAAGCATGCTTTTTCCTTTAACCAAAGAGATGCAGGGAGCTCACAATAACCATAGAGGAAATTGGAGCCATTCGCTAAGTGAGAAGACCTGTGTTTGGAGAGATCAGTTAAGAGAGAACATGGCTCGCCCAGAGGACCAAGTTCAACCTCAGCATCCATGTTGGGCAGCTCAGAACTTCCTTCAGCTTCAGTTCTGGGGATTTGATGCCTCTGGATGTCATGGGTGTATGTTACAAGACTTATCTTGTATCTCAAAAACTCCAAAGAAGAGGGTCAGGCAGGTGTGTGTTCTTCCTGTAACGCAGTCATTGAGATATCTGTGCAGTTGGTCAAGCTTTATTCTGTAATGCGGTGGAAGAAAAATAACTAAGAGACTTCTTTTGGACCAAGTGGATATGTGAAGAAGATGGGTAGGCTTAAGGGTTTTCAAGGCCCAGGCCAATAGAGCTGAAGGATAGAGCAGGGGAAACATAACAGAAGATTATAGATCCTGTAATTCTTTAAGGGATTTTTCTGTTTCCTCTTTAAGGGCTTCTGCCTGTTGAACCATGATCTTCTGTACTTCATTAAGGGATTTTTGTGTTTCCCCTTTAAGGGCTTTTACCTGTTAACCCATGTTCTCCTGTATTTCTTTAAGGGAATTATTTAAGTCCTTCTTGAAGCCCTCTATCAGCATCATGAGATACAATTTTAAATCCAACTCTTACTTTTCTGGTGTGTTGGGGTATCCGGGACTTGCTGTGGTGGGAGAACTGGGTTCTGATATTGCCAAGTAGCCTTGGTAGGGTCCTTGTGCTTGCCTTTTGCCATCTGGTTATCTCTGGCATTAGCTGCTCTTGCTGTCTCTGGCTGGAGCTTTTTCCTTCTGTGGGCCTGTAAGGTTGTGTCTGTACTCTTGGGAGACCAACTCTCTTCTGGCAGGGTCTGTGCATAGAAGGCTGTAGAACTGCCTGGCACCCTGGTGCAAATGGTGACCAGAAGACTCCTGTCCCAGCAGCTTCCCTGATCATATGCCCTGTGTGCTCCTAGCTGTTCCCTTCCAGAGAGAAGGTGGAGACTTTACTTCTGTGCTCAGAAGTGAAAGCACTGCTGGGAGATCACTCCCTCCTGGTGGGCTGCTACCTGTACCTTCTTTCTGCTGGAGACTTGATTTCCTCCAGGCCAGATGGCTGCCTTCAAACTGGAGAGTGTCAGTACAGTTTTCCTGATACCTGTGACTACTTTTTCCAATTTTTCTTGAGGGGGTGAGAAAATGAGAGAGATCGTTCCCATGGTCCTTATATTCTTAAATATAGATTCTTGTAAGAGTGAAGATTTTCTGACCTATAACAACTGTCTGAGAATGTGATCCATGATAAATCTGATCGGCAATCAGAATTCAACAGAGAATCACTCATTTTTTCTCCTTTTTGCTCTTTAAGATTAGAAGATGTGAATATAGTCATGTAGTCTTTGAAATTAGTTTTAAAAAATTGACATACATCACAATTACATATGGGAGAATATTTACGAGATAAAAATATTCTCAGAACATGTACTTTGTACATTTGCACATTAACAATGTGCAAGCTCTCACGAACATACCAGCAGACAAACAAGACAGACAAAAGAAGTTAATCCATGCCTTTCTTCGTGTTCGAAATACTGTCTTTTGCAAGGGAAATTTAGATATTTAAATTTTCTTTCCTCTTTGGCTCTTTTAATAGAGCGTCAGTAGAAAACATGGAATTATAGTCTATAGAAATTCTTCATACAATATGAAAATGAAATCATACTCTCACTGATAAGAAGATCCTTATGAAGATATTTGAGAAGAAAGATGGGATTTTGTCTGGCTTTGGCATCCTGTACTCCTAGGGATAGTGAAGAGAGCTGTTGCCTTTCATACCTGCAGCTGACACTCCTATCCCAGTACAAGTGAGTGTAATCCCTGGGGCTGAAGCTACCATGTGGTGTTCAGTAATTCCTTCTCTGCCACAGAATCTCTTTTATATTACCTTTAGAATTAAGGGGGTAGGAGTAAGGCCCAATAATTTAGGGATAATTTTAGGTTATTTTCACAGAAGCACAGATAGGTAGGAATATTCATAAGAATTCTACCCCATAGACAGCAGGGAGAATTGTAGGGAAGGTTGGTTCACTTGTACAAACAACCAAGAGAGGCATAGGAGGTGTGTGGGCTTGGCAGGAGAAAAAGCAATACAATCTCTGCCAAGACAATGACAGCTGGCATTCCGTGGGCTTTTTTTTTTTTTTTTTTTTGTATATGAGAATATTCAGGATTTGGTGAGCTGGGTATTTTCAGTTGTGGTGGTTGCTGGAATGCTGAGCATGTAACTCATGTTCATGTAACTTGTGTTACTACTTTTCTATAGTATTGGTATTTCATGTTGAAACTTAATCAAAAAAGAACATCTACTTTTGGCGAGTTTGTTTTCTCCTGTTGAGTTTTTCTGTTGATCTGACGATGAAAAAAGATGAAAATTTAAGTATGCTTGTTTTGATGCTTATGACAATGGCCAAGTCTCAAAACTGTAAAGTATCAGTAATAAATAAAAATAGCATTTAATGTTTCCCATTTACAAATAGCTTTTTCAAGAGAAGTCATCTTTGGCTTGCGAGAATTTGATTTGTCCTGTTTTTCTTTTACGACACAGATAAAAAAATTCTCTCCTTTTTTTTTACACTTTGCTAGTGAAAATCTCTTCAGTAATGTTGATTTCTAATGCGGTCTCTCTTCTTATTTACTTATTTGGAGGTGGGCGTGTATGCTATGACACTGATGTGGAAGTCAGACAGAAGACAATGTGGGACATTCAGTTCTCTCCTCCTTCCAGCAAGCAGGGCCCAGGGACTGAACTTAAGTTATCATTCTTGGCAGTGAGTGCCTTTACCCTCTGGGCTGTCTCATCAGCCTAGATATCCCCCTGAAGCTCTCCTCAGGGTGACCTCCCGGCAGTGCAAATATACATGCAATTTCCTCGCAGTGTACTTGTGTTATAGCAGGTCTATAGTCTTCAAAATCTTGGTGATACATGTGATATGGGACTTTTGTTTGCTACAGATTTGAATAATGACAAAGGGTATAGAATTGCTTTCTGGAGTGGATGATATATTTTAATAAAATGGGCGACATTAATTTTTTTAGTTCCATTTTTTCTGCTACCAATGCAGTATTTGTTAGATAGATGGTTCATGTAACATAAGAATTTCAGGCAGAATTCTTATTTTGTGTGTGTGTGTGTTCCCTTTTTCCCCCATTGTATATTTTCTTTATTTACATTTCAAATATTTTCCCTTTTCTAGGTTTCCCCTTCTGAAACCCTCTATCCTATGGCTTCCCTCTTCCTCTATGACGATTCCCCCTGCCCACTCACCCACTCCCCTACAGTATGGCATCAGCACCCTCAGACCTAAGGGCTTCTTGTTCCAATGATGCCCAACAAGGCCATCTTCTCAGGAGGAATTTTTAACACTGTTTACAGATGTCTTTAGTTGCATTAATGCAAGCAGAACTTGCATTATTCATCAAATAGCTTCAGTTCTATAGCAGTTCTGTACACAAAATTCAAGAATTTTCAACTCTGAACTTCTCTGTCTCATGCACTCCTAAGGTTTTGGATATTTCTTTCTGTATTCTAAGACCCAACTCTGACTATGCAATTGTGAGGTCCCCTACTCCATCTTGTTTTGGTTAGTTCTCTAGATAGAAAACGGGACAAGGTATTTTCTGAGAGATGGCCAGCAAATCATTAAAATGTTTTACTTAGAAGACAAACCAACGATGAGCAGCTAGAAACAAAGACTCAGAAAGCCAGAGAAGTGAGGGGAGGCACTATTGTGACTTAGGACTAAGTTAAATGATAGTTATTTAGATTAACAGAAACATTTGCTCTTTGTAAAAATGTTCTTACTAAAGTAACTTTACATCATTTCCAACAATACATTCACAATTAGTTCTCTACATACTTCTGTCTGTTAAATGCCTACATTGAGGCAGAGGTTTGCTGACTGACTTAAAGTGCTCAGGATGTCAGTGGCTGGATTTTGCTGATATTTTTCATTCACTGTATTTTCATTCACAGCATTTCTAAAGACCACAGCACAATTCATTTTAAAGTCATCTAAATTAGGGGCTGATATTTTTGATAATACTAATCATAATTTCTTGCCAGTAAAAGAACCCCAGTGTGGGAAATTCAGATGGCTATGAAGACCAATCTGCTACTAAGCTGGTTGTTTTTGTGAAGATTGGAGAAATCTAGAAGCTGGCCACCTTTATGGTAGCATCTACATATATGTTTATTGATGGAGCTGATATCACTTCAACCT
Organism: Apodemus sylvaticus; assembly: GCF_947179515.1. Taxonomy (NCBI): domain Eukaryota; kingdom Metazoa; phylum Chordata; class Mammalia; order Rodentia; family Muridae; genus Apodemus; species Apodemus sylvaticus. Next base: position 49,767,439 of record NC_067494.1, read on the forward strand.
GTGTATTTCCTTGGCAAGTAGGAAAGGAGATCTTTCTGAGTATTTTCTCCAGGGTTGTTCAATACTAACAGTAAAAACTCATTAAAATGACGAGTTCAGTAACTTTTCAGTAATGGCTCAGGGTAACTGTATGCTGAAAGTGGAACCTGGCTGTTCTTACATCACCTTTCGCACACAGTTTAGAAGTGATAGCGTCTCTCTCTTCCACGGCTGTGCAATGCTCTGTCCTCTCAGGTCTACCACTGTGAATGAGTGCTGCTGACACAGCCCCCACTGCTCAGCCTTCAGACACTTTCAGGTCAAGTGGAGCTATATACATATAAGGGAAGAGAAGACAGCACCAAGCAATGTTGGACGCTGCAAATGTTAAATAAGGTGTTCATTTTCTACAGCACGAGAAATAAATTTACAGACTATATTTAGACATAGGTAAAAAGTGAGCTCTGCCCTGAATAATAACATTCCAGTGGGAAGGCGTCTGCATGTCATACGTAACCTGTTGTGTAATATTTTCTATTGTATATATCTTTTTCAAAGAGTTGGCTGGCTCATTATTAACAGTTTAGATAGAATTTTTTTTTTTTTTTTTTTTTTTTTTTTTTTTTTACTTTCAAGCCTTAGGGATATCTGATTATTTAATTTCCTGAGCCTTTAGAGATACTGCCTGATAATTATCCTAATTTGAAAGTTTTTCTTTTCCAAAATCCTGTCAGCAAAATGCAACTAAAATATTCCGGGTTTAGGCACGCTTATACTTTCCTATTGTCTTTACCTCGACACAGTTTAAAGAGTAGACGTTTGGAAATGTGAGCCTTTCTGGGAAAGAATCAGATCAATGAAGCGACTACTAAGGAATTAAGCTTAACTCTGATGGCTTCAAACATAATAAACAAACAAAACAATACCCATACTACAGATAGAGATATTAAAATTACATTTATTCTTCTTCAAAGTGACTAAGGTGTTGGGAGTTCCAACAATTTGTAGGTGAAACCAGGCATGGGTGGTGTACACTTGTGCGGGTGAGGCAGAAAAACTGTAAGTTACGTAAGGAGATCACACCTTTGAAAACTAAGGGCTGCAGATATAGCTCAGTGGTACAGCACCTGCCTCACAGGTGTAAAGAGGAGGTTTGATCCCAATGCCACAAAACAACAGAAGATGAAATAACTACAGTAATCTTAAATAAAAGATCAATATCTTTTATCACTATCAGGGTATCATGTAAGAAGTCCTATATGCTCTTAACTAACAGCAAAAACAAACCTCCATTACTAGGGCTATCTGTTTGTTAATAATAGCATGAGAATTAACCTTCAAAATCCATCTTATGTTTTAGAACTCGCCCCTCCCCCCAAACAACATCAGTAATGCTCCCATTTCATGTCTACATATAGGTTAAAAATCATAGGTACTTAGAAGGCAAAATCAAATGCTAAAAATATGTGTAACACAAAAAGTTTGCATTGTTTAGTATACCAAATTTACTGTTGTTTGAAAAAAGAAAACTGGAACTTAAAAATATTTGTTGAGACCTGAGCGGAACTCGCTTCTCAGGTCGAGGTCATGTGTCTCTGCATCTTTAATCTTTGGGATGAGCCTCATGATACCTGTGGAGCTCATCCCAAAGGTCAGAGGCCACATCAGCCACATTGTGATACCCTAGCCCCCCAGTAATTCCAGGGACCATGTAGCGCTTACTCCCCAGGTTAGAGTTCACATCTGCTCCAGCACCCCAGTCAGTGTCTTTGAGACTAAGTGCAGCTCAGTCCTCAGATCAGAGGCCATGTCTCCCACACTCTGGTACCTAACCCCACCTAACACCTCAGGATCTCACAACTTGATCTAGGTCAGAGGCCATATACTCCTCCCTCTAGCACCGCAACCCCTAATATGACTCTCATATCTCACAGGAATTTCACTCTGCAGTGCCTCAGAACCCAAGTAGAATTGTCTTCCCAGTCAGAGACCATATCTCTCACCCTTTGACACCCTAATGCTGACATCTTAGATCCAGAGCAGAGATTTCTCTCCAGGTCTGAAGTTGTATCTTTTGTTTTCTAGTATCCTGTCTCCTAGCACCTTAGTACCTGCTTACTGTCCAGATCATTAGACACACTCCTACCACCTGTGTGTCTGCATCTGTGTGGTACATATTTCTCATCTTCAGTTCAGGCTGTTCTAACCCTGCTCCCCAATTCCCAACATCTTAGTACCTGGTTGGAACATCCGCCTGCTCCTCAAAGAACTGTAAGCATCACTAAGTTGACTCTAAGCCCAACAAGGGTACCAGTAAGTAGAGGCCACCTATATAGTCACTTACAGGGAATGGGTCAGAAGTTTACACTAAAAGTCACAGCTAACAAAGGTATTCAATTCCAAATATATAGGCAACGTGAAAAAAAAAAAGTCAACATGTAACCTTCAAAGGTCATCAATATCAATTCCTTAGTAATAGTCACAGTGAGAACAATTCAGATGAAAAATGCTAGACAAAGAATTTAAAAGAACAATCACAAAAACGTTCAAAGAATTCAAAGGGCATGAATAAATACCTGAATGAAGTGAATTTAAAGAGGTGGTAAGAAAGGAGCCACTAGGGGTGTGTGCGTGTGTGTGTGTATGTGTGTGCATGTGTTTATGTATGTGTTTGTGTGTGTGTATATGTGTATGTTCATGTGTTTGTGTGTGCATGTGTTTGTGTGTGAGTTTTTGTGTATATGTGTGTGTGCCTATATGTGTTTGTGTGTTTATATGCATGCATGCGTGTGTGTGTGTGTGTGTGTGTGTGTGTGTGTATTTGTGTGCTGTAAAGAGGTTTGGAAAGTGGGAATACTAAACAGGTCTTATGTGTAAGTTGAAGCAGGGAATCCTAGAGTTGGGGCTTTTTAAAAGACTATAGGGGCAGGGGTATAAAGGGAAAGGTAAGGATGGTGGAGGGCCAACCCAAACTAAAGTATATAAAAAAGTTAAATAGAAGCATAGTACTTGCTCTTTGATGCTTCCCAGAGCTAAACCAGTAAGACTCTATTGCTGAAGACAATACCCAATGTGGACACTAATAAAACAAACAAACAACAACAACAACAAACCTTGGCTGGAACTGATCTGGAAGTCTTCTCCCTGCTGACTAGCCTTCATGTTAGTAGAAGGTGATGTGAGCTGTTGAGGAAGAAGTATTCAATGATCACATGACCCTGCATGTTACCATCCTAAACTGCCTGGAAAGATATGCACACGAGTGCAATAGTGGTACGAGTGTTGTACGAGTAACCAACCGTTTCTTGACTGGATTTGAGGCTTACTTCATGGGAAGGGATAAGTGTTTAGCACTGTATGCCTAGGGAATTCACAGTGGGGATATGACCACTGATATTTGGAAAATATAAACCGCCTCCTGTAGAAAGAATATCTTGTGTATTTTTATGGATGCATCACCTGTCAATTAAAAAATCCTATAGGAAAGGGCAGATTAGAAAGTGGGACACCTGGTAGGCAGAGAGGATTCTGGGATAGAGCCAGATGTGGGAGGAGTCACTGGGGAAGATATAAGAAGTACAGATGCCTGGTATCTAAGCAGAGGTAACCAGCCATGTAGCAGAATCTATATTGGTATGAATGGGTTATTTTAAGTTATTAGCTAGTCAGGGGATGAGCCTAGCTCTATGGCCTGGGTATCTGTGAGTGTATTTTGAGTCTGAGTCCTATTCTGTGAGTGTATTCTGGGAGCTTGGGACTGGGAGGAAAAACACACTTTAACAGGCTTTTAAATACTATGTATATACCCATAGATAGTGCAGGTCTCAGGTGTGTTTAGAGAAACCTCTTTGGCCGTTAGGTAATGATCAAAGTGGGAACTGATAAGTGGTAAACATGCTAAGAATCAATGAGTTCCACTGAAACTGGGTTTCACTTTTAGAGGCCCAGGAAGACTGTAAAAGAGGGGGTAGAAGGACTCGGGGGTGAAGGATGAGGAGGAACATGTTAGAACATTGTCATTTGGATATGGCTTTACAATCGTGAAAACAAACAGCTGCGACTGCCTGGGTGGAGTTTAGAAGCAGGGGTGTAGAGGGTCATGACGGTGGGAGGCACTAGTTGGTAAGGAGGAGGGTAGGAGTTGGGAGGGTTAGAGGCACTGGGAGGCAACTGTGATCGCTGTGCGCTGTCTCCAGCATATGGTACTTATATTGTTAAAAAAAACTTCAAGATTAGTTATGAAAGAATCTCTTGGGGAGCTGGAGAGATGGCGCCGCGGCCGAGAGCACTGGTGCGCTCTCAGAGGACCTGGGTTTGATTCCCGGCACCCATATGGGAGTCATAATCACCTGCAACTCCAGTTCCAAGGGACCCAGAGCCCTTTTCTGACTTTCCTGGCACTGGTGCACAGACATAAATGCAGGCAAATACTCACATGCATAAAATACAACTGAATCTTAAAAAAGAGTCCCTTAAAGGACTTTTTTTTTTTTACAATGACTTCTATCCTCCCTTTTTATGCTTTTCCATGTCTCTCTCACTTAAATTGTAATGGTTTATAGCTTCGCTAGATAATATTCAAATGGCAGTACATTGTAGTTTATCACTTTAACCAACAATTACAATTTTATGTCTTGTGAATTACCTCCATTCTCATTTGTATACTCTACTGTTGATTTAATGAAACTGTATCTTTAAAAAATTTTGTTGATGATGCAGTAATTTCTGCTCAATTTACATCGTAACTATAGCACCTAATTACTTACTTACACAGATATTAAATGGCTATTATACTTACAATAATGAATGACTCATACAAGTTTCCTGATCATGCTCCAGTTTTTCTATCAATTTAGATGGTGAGGTTTTTCTACATACACTCTAATAACTATACATATATTCTAATAACCAAAAGTACTATTGTGAAGCCACAGTCCACCAGGTAGAGTGCTGGTGTCTTATGGGCAAAGTGCTAGGCTCTATGGTAAGCATTGCATTAAACAAACAAATGAGACCATAATGCCAGGCCTTGGTGATCCCAGCACTGAGGTGTTGAATTCTGTAGCTGTCTGCAGCTACTACAAACAGGGTTGATGGAACAGAAGCTGAGGGATGTATGGGGAAGGGGCGAAAAGAAAGAGAACAGGATATTTTACCGATCGAGGCCCCAACTTTAATGGCGGTCAGACCTTTTAACAATTTGGGCAAGCCCCTCTCCCCAGACTCCGGGCTGAGTTCTGGTGAACCTTGTCTTGACTGCTCCAGCAGCTGGGTGGGTCACCTGCTTAATTCAGGAATTTGTAGACCCGGAGGAACAACGAGCTTAACCTTCACTCTGAGCTTCTCCACCCTAGGTGGAGCAGGATCAATCCGTGTTCAACTGTAGGCAGAGAGAAGTTCACCTTGACCAATGTCAAGTACACTCTTAGCACTCCACCCTAGGATAAAAATGCCTGCTGTAACCTACTTCCCTATTATGCCCTAATGTCAGATTCCGGCCTGAAGCCAGGGATTGTCCTTGGCCAATGTCAAGTTCCTACCACGTGGCGTGATACCCCAACATGGCTCTGTACACTGAGGTAGTAGAGGCAGATCAGAAGCTCCTTCTTGGTTACATAATGGATTTGAGGCCAGCCTAGGCTCCCATCTCTAACAAATTATGAATGCTATTGCAAACACTGTCCTTTGTTAGCTCTATCTTGTGTGTACTTTGACCTGGGGAGTGGGCTTAGCAAAGGGTACAGAACTGAAAATTCTCAACTCAGTTTTGTTACGAAGAATATAAAAGTGCAGAATTAAAAGGAAAAAAAAATCTTCAAATTCACTTTTAAACACAATAACAAGAAGTTAACATGAGAAAGTAACTGCATTTATTTATGGCCTGTGTAAGTAATTCAATTACTCCTATAATTTTTCCCATTAATAAGACAAAGAGACAAAGTATTCTACTTTTGGCAATTGAGAAATCCTCAGAACAACCTCATACTGCTGCTGCTGCTGTTGTTGTTGTTGTTTTCTAAGGCAAGATTTCTCTGTGTGTAGTCCTGGCTGTCCTGGAACTCACTCTATACAGCAGGCTGGACTTGAACTTGGAGATCCGCAGGCCTCTAACTCCTAAGTGCAGAGATTAAAGGTGTGTGCCACTGCTGCCCGACAGTATCATAGTTTAAATGTTTTACCTGTGGTAAAGACCTGTGGTCCTGCCAAGTAATTACGGCGATTGAATAAACGTAACAGCTTGGAACATGTGACAACATCATATTAAATAATTGGATGGATACGTCTATTAGAGAACTTCTATGTATGCTTTTTTTTTTTTTTTTTTTTTTTTTTTGGTTTTTTGGATTTGTTTTTTTTCCGAGACAGGGTTTCTCTGTACAGCCCTGGCTGTCCTGGAACTCACTCTGTAGATCAGGCTGTCCTTGAACTCAGAAATCTGCCTGCCTCTGCCTCCCAGAGTGCTGGGATTACAGGCGTGCACCACCACAGCCAGGCGAGACCTTCTATGTATGAATGTACTCATGTTAATTCTTATTTCTTTTTATGATGACAAAGAGTTTTTCAGGTGACCATGAATCTAAGATGAATACCTTTTTTTTTTTTTTTTTTTTTTTTTTTTTTTTTGTTATACTTGTCACCTTGATAGGTTTCTGTGAGGTATGGTTACCACCATAGTGGGTTTTGTATAGTAGAAAGAACAATTGGTTCATTTTACCTTTACATTAAGTTGAATTTTGTGATGACAGAACTTTCCCAAACTCTATTTCACCACCTCTAAAACAAGTTTATAATATGTACAGACATTTGATAAATATAATAATAAACATGGCACAAAAGCTGAAAATGCAACTAATAGATTAAAATCTACCAACTAGTCCTTTTTGTTGTATTAACTTATAAATGGAATATATTAAATTATCTGTGCAAGGCTGGTGCTATCAGTGTAAGGATATGCTTAGCATGCACAGGACTCTGGGTTTAATTTACAGCACTAAAAATACCAGAAACAAAGGGTGTTTGGAAAGGCTATAAGTATAACCCAACAGGCAGTGGATGGTGCTGTGTGGCATTGGTTTGCCTTGGCACGCTTCGCTGGTCACCCTTGGGGCTTTGCTGATGCTGGTCTTCTCTGATGACACTGTGTGTTATTGGTTTGCCTTACCTTCTTTGCTGATCAACGTTCATCATGACTTCATAAAGAGGAAACGTACCAAACAACTTGTGATATTACAGCCGCTTCTTTCTTTTTCTTTTTTTTTTATTAGATATATTCTTTTTACATTTCGAATGATTTCCCCTTTCCTGGTTCCCTCCTTCCCAAAAGTCCCATAGGTCCTCTCCCCTCCCCCTGTTCCCCAATCAACCCCTTCCTGCTCCCTTGTCCTGGTATTCCCCTACACTGCTGCATTGAGCCTTTCCAGGACCAGGGACCTCTCCTTCCTCCTTCTTAGGTATCACTTGATAAGTGAATTGTGTCTTGGGTATTCCGACCTTCTGAGCTAATATCCACTTATCAGTGAGAGCATACCATGTGTGTTCTTTTGTGATTGGGTTACCTCACTTAGGTTGATATTTTCCAGTTCCACCCATTTGCCTAAGAAGTTCATGAATTTATTATTTTTAATAGCTGAGTAGTATTCCACAGTGTAAATATACCACAGTTTCTGTATGCAGATCAAAAACTCAGGTGACAGCAGGTGCTGGCGAGGATGTGGAGAAAGGGGAACACTCCTCCACTGCTGGTGGGATTGCAAGTTGGTAAAACCACTCTGGAAATCAGTCTGGAGGTTCCTCAGAAAAATGAGAACCCCGTTATACTACTCCTGGGCATATACCCAGAGGATTCCTCAGCATGTAGTAAGGACACATGCTCCACTATGTGCATAGAAGTCCTATTTATAATAGCAGGAAGCTGGAAAGAACCCAACGGCTTCTTTCTGTTTCTGCAGACTCGGGCGGATTGGCAGAACCTTGCAGTTTCCTCTGGATCAGACTGCTGTTGCCGATTCGTGAATGTCATTTGCAAGTGGATAGAGCTACCACTGCTGATTCATGCGAGCTAAACTGCTGTTGTCCTGACAAGGAAGATTGGAATCCCCCCAGAGAACTATTTCCAAACAGGCCCACAGACTCTTTGCCCTATTAACCTTTCCTTTCCACTGCCTCTGGTGGGTGGTTTGCTAGAAGGGATGTTAAAGAGTTTAAGCACCCTTGTGAAAGTAGGTTTTGAAAAATGTAAGTCTACATTAAGATGTATTTATTTAAGACTTATCTCAGAAGTCATTAAAATCTTTCTTTAATTGTAAACATTTCGAGAAATGATACGTTTTATTTCAATGATGACTTGAAATTTATTTTCTGGGAAATAATCTGGGATGTGATAAGTAGGCAGATGGGGAACCAGGTGGGAAGTTCTCAAGTAGAACATTGGATTGTTCCATAGTTGGCTTTCTCTAGCTACTGGTAAATGACATCTGGGAGACTAGAGGCGTTAATCTTCACCCGGGATCTTCCAGCAGAGCTTGGAGTTTACTTGTAGGAAACTTGTAATATTTTTGGCAAAATGATTAGTGGATTTCTAATGCAATTTTCTTGTGTGTGTGTGTGTGTGTGTGTGTGTGTGTGTGTGAACTGTTTTGGACACATTTTATTAAATTTTTTTTAAAACATAAGAATGTAAAAAATTAGTCCTTACCATTTGATGAGAACCTGTATTGATCAGGAGACACTGACCTACTCAGTAAGAATGAAAGATCTAAAACACAGGGCCACTGTTTTAGTGAGGAACTAGGAAAACAGTACAAACAGATCAGCATTATTTGATGAGCAAGCAGGAAATCCTTGAGGATCCAGAGGTTGGGGGTGGGGGGTGGGGGGTTGGGTGGGGGGGCAGGGGGTGGGGGTGGGGTTGTCATTGCCAACTGTGTTGAGCAAGACTGCCATTTTCCCAGAGAGTCTTCAATCTTTTCAGCAGCCATGATCGTTAGAAACCAAGATTGGCTATGGCAAGTTACTGCTAGTGTCCTGTCCCTTTGTAAGTGGGCAGAGTTAGTGACTACATGTATATGACAAACATAAACATATGCATTGTATATGCTCTATCTATTCATATACATTGTAAACATTCATTAGCACATTTTCATCTGTTTTTGAATCTATATGCTTTAAAAACCATGCTTATACTGATGTTACTATTTGAAGTGCAGACAGATGTCTGAACTTCGTATTTATAGCATACTCCCTCCCCTAATTGAGGAACCTGGCTCTTGTTACCACTGACCTAATTAAATCACTTCCTCTTGTGTGTAACTGAGCGGCCCCTGGTCCACCCCATGGACAGAGGTTTTCAGTAGCACACATGAGCTCTGGCATGCCCAGGCTTGCCACCGTAATCTGAGATACCGTATTCGCATCAAACAGGCCATAATAATGGTCAACTTGCATGTTACCTGCTTAATAAATATTTGACTGATTACCATGTCTCAATAACACAATGTTAGGGGCTTTATCAGAGCAAGATACCGTCAAAAGAAAAACATTTTCCACAATGTCAACAGTCTTAGGCTTTATTTCTCTGTTAAAATTATACTGTGTTCCTGTCAAACTGAAGTCCACTCATTTCCTTCCAGGAAATAGAAATGAACTATGCATATATGTTTCAGATGAGGTTTGAGAAAGCCCAGGGTCAATGAAGAGAAAGGGGTTTTCTGTTGACAGTTTAAATTGCCTCATTTAGTAATTTAATTATTTTCTCTGGATTTGTAAGAGAAAAACAGAGAGGTGTGTGAAGAAATAGTATAAAAGAAGGCAAAGGGCACACAGGAAAGGGTGAAGACTTTTAAGAACATCCTTTAGTTAATTGATACCATTTCCTAGTTATACAGGTAGAAAAGGAGGCAGAGAAAGGAAGAGAAAATTTATTCTTTGTCCTTATAGTCTTTAAATGTACGTAAACTTCTATGCAACAGAAAAGAGTAAGGAATTGACGTGGGAAAGGAAATCTTTATATTGCTTGCTGATGGAGTTTAAGATGTATTATTTGAAAATGTGGTGCCTAGGCAATTTGAGCGCACAGAGGAAATAGAAAGTCGCTTATACCTTGTTATTAAGATCCACTGAAATTGATCATAAAATCACCGTGTGCTCTTCAGGCTGGAAAGGTAGCTCATTTGGTGAATTGGTTGCTTATGCAGTTATGAGTACCTGACTTTGGATCTCTAGCACCTATGTAAAAAGCCAGGCACACCTGCCATGCCAGCACTGGACTGGTGGAGCAGAGAATGAGAATTTCTTTGGCTTTGTTGGCCAATTGACCTGGCAAAATCAGGAAGCTCCAACCTTAGTAGGAGACCTGGATCAAACCAGTTAGGTGAGAATGAGTGAGAGGGCTGACATCAATTTTTGACCAGCATACACTGAAATCTAACCACACACTCGACTTCCCCCACCCAGGATTCTCTGATATTAAAGTATGACTTACTACCCCCAAGAGACGTGCCCACACTACACCAAGACAAGGATCTAAAGCATTTCAGGGCTTCTCTGCTCCTTCTTACCAGGCCAGTCTGTTGATTTCAGCCATGCATTCTCTCGGCTGCCGCTTTTCACAAGGAAGCATAAAAACACACGCACTTCCTTATTTGCTTCTGAAGGCTCCAGTTTCCTGTAAAGCTTAGTATATCAAATCGATTTGCAAGGTTTTTCTTATTAATACGCCTTCTGTTACAGGTGCTTTAGCTACCTACAGATAGGCAATCTATATAGTCAACCTAGCAACACATGAGGAAAAGATTCCTTCCTTTGTTTGCTATGAGATTCTTTGAGCTGAGTCGTGAAGATAAAGCTTAACGTGTTTATAGTCACATCTCTGATAGCGAGTTTGTCAGCATCTGGAACCAAGCATCACTACTCTGTGAATTTTAGCAAAATTATCAATGACATGTGATGTCTGCAGATCCCATTCTAGAATCGATGAAGGTTCCCGCAATCCCATTTAGCTTTGTACCTTGGACTCAGTTAACAGGATGTAGGAATTTTGGTATCCTTCTTAATGCTGGCTAATGTTCTGGCTTGTATAAATTTCTTCTGCTAATCACATTCAAGTCACAAAACAGAGCAATTTCAAGGAAGCTTTTCCAAAACACATAGGTCTATCTAGTCCTTCTTCGTACTACACAGCAAGGTAAATTGAGCCCATAGGCAGCATTTTGTACCAGGTGCAACTTCTGGGTGGTCCTTGAGAGGAGTCCAATTATAATGCATTTCAATGATGTAAAAGAAAATTCACAAACAACTGAATGGGAGGTTGGCCACTGAGAGTTTCAGTTGTCATCTATGGACAGACAGCAGGAGAAAAGCTTTCCCTGTTACAGCTGTTGCTGAGACCTCAGTTCTGAGTTACTCACCAACACACTCTGTTCACAGCGTTTTACTATTTTCCTCTTACATCTAGAATTCAAGGTCATGGATTGAGAGGTATAAGTTGGAACTCTGTGCACAGGATTCAGTATTGACACAATACGCCGCCAATTCTGCTTTTGGTGAAAGTAAGGGAAAAACAAGCTTTAACAGGATTTCATAGTTTGGTTGTGTGATTCCACACTAATATAGTATGCTTGGGTGCAAAATTATTAGTAATATAATACTTTCACATTGAGCACTAAGATAGGAATGAGATTTCTGTCTGTGAAGATTAACTGAAAAATTCAAGGCCAGATTGTGAAATATAACATGAAGTTTTAAAGACCACCGTGTCGGATGAAAGCCCCAGAGACATATGAATGTAATTCAAATCAACGAATGAGAAAAAGGAAGGGTTGGTATAGCCACATTTAAGTGTAAAGACTCCGTGAAACCTTAATCCACCTTAGAGGATGGGACACAAAACATTTGCTGAGGTAGTGGAAAAGAGACAGAAGATGAAAAAAAAAATAAGTCCCGAAGACAACATAATTAACTCTAAGTCAAAGCTAGAGAGAAAGACAACATAATAGTGAATGACTGTCTCAGAGGGTGAGATCAGAGCAGAAACCAGCAGGAAAGCTAAGGGTCGTTGCTCCAATAGTGTGGTGATAAATTAATTTGTATTTCTTTCTTATACAGAATGGGTTTTTTTTTTTTTTTTTTTGGTTTTTCAGATTTGGTTTTTCGAGACAGGGTTTCTCTGTGTAGGCCTGGAACTCACTCTGTAGACCAGGCTGGCCTCAACTCAGAAATCTGCCTGTCTCTGCTTCCCAGAGTGCTGGGATTACAGGCGTGTGCCACCACCGCCCTGCAGAATGGGCTTTTCAAGACAGCTTTGGAAGCAGGTGTTATGGTGAATTTAAATGCAAAAACAAACCAAAACAAACCAAAACAAACCCTCCCCATACCAGCAATACAAATAGTGAAAATGGGGTATCTACCTCCATTTTGGTCTATTAAAATGTAGAAAAGCAGACGTTGATGTCCTGGGTTACTTAGAATATAAATATATCTTTTACTCCCAGGGGACAAACTACCTGTCCTTTGACTTTGTGTGTCCCTTTGTCAGGCAGCAGGCAAATAATGTTATTATTATGATTTTTGGTAACTGCTCAAATAACCTTATGAAATGCATACTCATTTATACTATAGCAAAGCAAAATCTAGTCACAGTCTTACTAGAATACACCCTTTTATTGTATATAGGGATATAGATGTGGATTCTGAACTCCAGCCTGTGGAAGGGCAGCAATGCTCTTACCTGATCTCCAGCCCTAGATTTTTTTCTCTCTATCTTGTCTATATTTCTTGGATGTTGTATTTATGCTTGTTTATATTTTTGTATTAATCTTTAAAAAATATTTATTTATTTATTTTTAATTAATTAATTAACTTTTTTACACTCCATATTTTATCCTCCCTGTCTCCCATCTACCCTCCACATCCCATACCTCCTCCCCACCATCTCCACGTAGATGTCCCCACCCTCCACTCCACCTGACCTCTAAACTCCCTGGAGCCTCCAGTCTCTTGAGGATTAGGTGTATCGTCTCTGAGTGAACACAGATCCAGCAGTCTTCTATTGTATGCGTGTTGGGGGCCTCTTATCAGCTGGTGTATGCTGCCTGTTTGGTCCAGATACTGCTGGTCCTCCTGCAGGGTTTCCCTTCTCCTCAGCTTCTTTAAGCCTTCACTAGTTCAACAACAGGGGTCAGATGCTTCTTTCCATTGGTTAAATGCAGATATCTTTCAGCTGTTTGTTGGGTCTTCCAGAGTGTGGTCATGCTGGGTTCCTTTTTGTGAGTGCTCCATAGCCTCAGAAATAGTATATATATAAAGAACTCAAGAAGTTAGACTCCAGAAATCCGAACAACCCTATTAAAAAATGGGGTACAGAGTTAAACAAAGAATTCTCACCTGAAGAAATTCGGATGGCGGAGAAGCATCTTAAAAAATGCTCAACTTCATTAGTCATTAGAGAAATGCAAATCAAAACAACCCTAAGATTTCATCTTACACCAGTCAGAATGCTAAGATTAAAAATTCAGGAGACAGCAAGTGTTGGAGAGGGTGTGGAGAAAGAGGAACACTCCTCCACTGCTGGTGGGGTTGCAAATTGGTACAACCACTCTGGAAATCAGTCTGGCGGTTCCTCCGAAAACTGGGCACCTCACTTCCAGAAGATCCTGCTATACCACTCCTGGGCATATACCCAGAAGACTCCCCACCATGTAATAAGGATACATGCTCTACTATGTTCATAGCAGCCCTATTTATAATTGCCAGATGCTGGAAAGAACCCAGGTATCCCTCAACAGAAGAGTGGATGCAAAAAATGTGGTATATCTACACAATGGAGTACTATTCAGCCATTAGAAACAATGAATTCATGAAATTCTTAGGCAAATGGATGGAGCTAGAGAACATCATACTAAGTGAGGTAACCCAGACTCAAAAGGTGAATCATGGTATGCACTCACTAATAAGTGGATATTAACCTAGAAAACTGGAATACCCAAAACATAATCCACACATCAAATGAGGTACAAGAAGAAAGGAGGAGTGGCCCCTGGTTCTGGAAAGACTCAGTGAAACAGTATTCGGCAAAACCAGAACAGGGAAGTGGGAAGGGGTGGGTGGGAGGACAGGGGAAGAGAAGGGGGCTTACGGGACTTTCGGGGAGTGGGGGGCCTAGAAAAGGGGAAATCATTTGAAATGTAAATAAATTATATCGAATTAAAAAATATTAAAAAAAAAAAAAAGAAATAGTGTCAGGCCTTGGGACCTCCCCTTGAACTGGATCCCATTTTGGGCCTGTGCTAGACCTTCTTTTCCTCAGGCTCCTCTCCATTTCCATCCCAATTCTTTCAGACAGGAACAGTTATGGGTCAGAGTTGTGACTGTGGGATGGTCCCCGTCTCCCTCATTTAATGCCCTATCTTCCTGCTGGAGGTGGGCTCTATCAGTTCTCTCTCCCTACTGTCAGGCATTTCATCTAAGGTCACTCCCTTTGAGTCCTGAGAGTCTCTCACCTCCCAGGTCTCTGGTACATTCTGGAGGGTCTCCCCAACCTCCCATCTCCCGAGGTTGCCTGTTTCCATTCTTTCTGTTGGCCCTCAGGGCTTCAGTCCTTTTCCCTCACCCAATACCAGATCAGGTTTTCCCCCTCTCCTGCCCCGTCCACTTTTCTTCTCAGGTCCCTCACTTTCTCCCCACTTGTGATTGCTTTCTTCTCCCTCCCAAGTGGGACTGAGGAATCCTCAGTTGGGGACTTCAGCTTGTTGACCTTTTTGAGTTCTGTGGCTAATATCCACTTATTAGTGAGTCCATACCATGCCTTTCCTTTGGGGTCTGAGTTACCTCACTTAGGATGATATTTTCTAGTTCCATCCATTTGCCTGCAAAACTCAGGATGTTCACATTCTTAATAGCTGAGCAGTATTCCATTGTGTATCCATTCTTTTGTCGTGGGACATTAGTTTTTTTTTTTTTTTTTCTTTTCCAGCTTCTGGCTATCACAAATAAGGCTGCTATGAATATAGCGGAACATATACTCCTGTGGCATGGTGGGACATCTTTTGGGTCTATTCC
This sequence comes from Apodemus sylvaticus, assembly GCF_947179515.1. NCBI lineage: Eukaryota > Metazoa > Chordata > Mammalia > Rodentia > Muridae > Apodemus > Apodemus sylvaticus. The sequence continues at coordinate 49,782,472 of NC_067494.1, forward strand.
CAAGAGTGGTAGAGCTGGGTCTTCAGGTAGATCTATTACCAATTTTCTGAGCAACCTCCAGATTGATTTCCATAGTGGTTGCACCAGTTTGCAATCCCACCAGCAATGGAGGAGTGTTCCTCCTTCTCCTTTCTTTTTTTCTTTTTTTCTTTCTTTCTTTTTTCCTTTCTTTCTTTCTTTCTTTCTTTCTTTCTTTCTTTCTTTCTTTCTTTCTTTCTTTCTTTCTTTCTTATGTATGAGTGTTCTGTCTTTATGCACACCAGAGGAGGGAATCAAATCCCATTACAGATAGTTGTGAGCCACCATGTGGTTGCTGGGATTTGAACTCAGGACCTCTGAGAGAGCAGTCAGTGCTCTTAACCGGTGAGCCATCTCTTCAGTCCCCTGTATTCATCTTAATATAGATTTTTCAACCTTATATTCCATCTCCAATCATTTTTATTTTATTTGATGTAGCATTTTTGAGATATATTCCATTCTGTATTTTATTTTATTAAATGTTTAATTTTCAACATTTCCCCCTTTATTTTATAATCAGTTTCCTTGACAAATTTTCACACAGATTGTTGGTATTCTTTTTAAAATGTTGTTTATTTTATCTTATGATTATGTGTTAGTACCTACATGTATGTATATGCACAGATAATATGCCTGGTGTCCATAAAGTCCAGAAGGGGGCACTGTATTTATGACAACTGGTGTTGTAGATGGTTGTGAGCCCCTCTGTCAATTTTGGTAATGGAACCTAGGTCTTCTGCAAGTGTTGTGTTAATGAGTCCTATTAATAATCAACTCATCTCTTCAGCTCCCATGTTGCTGATCTTATCTACATGCTAAATTGATCAACTTCCTTCATTGGTTTCTTTATTTCTGTTTCAAAGTCATTGATTACATTTAGATGTAGAGTTTGTTCTTCAGCATTTGTGTCATTTTAGTGTCATTGGACTTGGTAATTTGTCATTGTAGTCTCCTGGAGTCTTTAGTCTGTCGTGCCCTCCATGTTTGTTGTGTTTCTGTGCTGTAACTTGTGCATAAACTTGGTTAGCCATCTATCCCAGTTTTTTTTCGGGGGATCTTCTTAATGTGTAGTCTACACTTGAGGGATAAATCTCCAAACCAACCCAGAGAAGACAAATTACTATAACTGTAGGAAAATCATGCTAAATGATATAGAAACATTCAAATCACTTAAAGCAATTGGTACATGACCTATAATGCTAGGAAATGAGGTGTCTCCTGAGAGCATTGGGATTGGGTGGGGGCAAGCAAACAACATAGATCTGTACAGGTAGAGTAGTTTCTATACTTTTAAAATCCTCTCAGCAGATAACACCTTGAGAGGATGATGCTCTGGTTTGAAATATTCTCCTGGATCTTCAGAGCTCTCAATTAGGGTAGAAGCAAACTCCATGACAGGTAGATTCTTGCTTAAGGTAGGAGGAAACTTGCTCAGAACTGTGAATTCAGTCAAAAACCCATGGTTGGGAAGCTCACAGGTTTCAGGTGTGACTCTACTATTATTCTGCCAAACGCATATAGTATACTGTCTTCTAAATTTGTATCCCTCTACTCACAGGTTAGTGCAGTTACCAGACCTCATCAGAGAAGTTACTACAGAACCTTAAAATTGGCCACAAAGCAGAGACAAGTGTCAATGGAGTTGTGGTGACTGGTCTTACATCAAGATGACGTAAGCTAGAATTATCTGAAAGGAGGGAAGCTCAATTGAGAAAACGCCTCCATAAGGTTCAGCTGTAAGGCATTTTCTGTGTTAGTGATTGATTGATAGGGGAGGGCCCAGCCCATTGTGGGTGGTAGCAATCCTGGGTTCCATAAGGAAGCAGGCTACTCAAGCCATAGGCAGCGAGCTAGTAATAAGCACCACTCCATGGTTTCTGCATCAGCTCCTGACTCCAGGTTTCTGCCTGCCCTGTTAGAGTTCCAATTCAGAGTTTCTTCAGTGATGAAAGAAATGTGGAAGTGTAAGCCAAAGAAGCCCTTTCCTCCCTAACTTGCTTTTTGGTCATGGTGTTTTAGCATAGCAATGCTAACCCTAACCAAGACAAGTTGGTACTAGATTGGTCGGTATTGCTGTGACAGACCTGACCATATATCAATACCATGAAATGACCGCCAAGGTCAGCAGCAGCAGAGGAGTGGAGCCTGCTACAGGATAGAAGACAAGCTGTGTGTGTTGCACAGGCTGGAGCCAGAGAAGTGATTCGCCCCTTGGAAGAGCCCAAAAGTTTATGGGTAAGTCCAGATATAGGAACTTGACTTATTTACACTTTTTGGAGTTTGGTTTTGCTTTGCTTTGATTATTACTGTGCCCTGTTTCTTCCCTTTCAAAGTAAAAAAAAAAAGTATTTCATTTATTTTTGATGTTACTGAAATCCACAGTTGAGAGTCTTTGGATTTTAAAAGACTGGCTTTTAAAAGAGATTGGCTATTTTAAAGGGACTGAAGTTTTTACAAGTTTGAATTTGTAAAAACTGGGACTTTTAAATATCTTTATGTTTTTAGTATGAGAAGAAGGGACTGAGGCTTAATTGTAATGTGTTTGTCAATCTGAAAAGGGGTCAGTTGTACTGGCTAGTCTTATGTCAGTTAGACACAAACTGGGGATATCGGAAAGGAGGGAGCCTCAACTGAGAGAAAGTCTCCGTAAGATTCATCTGTAAGGCATTTTCTTAGTGATTGATGGAGGGAGGGCCCAGTGGATTGTGGCTGTTGGTTCTGGGTTCTTTAAGAAAGCAGACTGAGCAAGCCATGGGGAACAAGCCAATCCTCAGCGGAGTTACTGCAGCATGGCCTCTATCCGCTCCTGCGTTCAGGTCCTAGCCTGTTTGAGTTTCTGACCTGATTACCTTTTATGATGATCAGATGTGGATATGTAAACCAAATAAACCCTTTTATCTCCAACTTGCTTTTTTTTTTTGTCACAGAATTGGTAATTTTATCACAGCAATGGTAATTCCAACTAAGACAGAAGTGGTCAACCACATATAGACAACTATATCATACCGTAAAGGCTTGGGGTCATTATGGAAGAGATGATGGGAAGATTTTAAGAGGACTGGGACAAAACAGTGTCTTCTGGACATGACAGGAGTGCTGCATTGATGAACTTACATCTATGTTGATGGTTTCTGGGAAAAGGAGAATAAATTTTCTGTAATGATGTTGCCACACTTGCGAGTATATAGTCAGCACAAATTGGGTGTGGTGAACATCATCAGACTGAATTTTCCTTTTAGTGACTTCAGTAGGGTTGGGTTTGTAGCTAGATCCTACTTAAATTTGGTTTAACATGGAAAGTCTATATCTATTGTGATAGAAAGTTTTTCTGAGTTTAGTAGTCTTGGCTGGCATCTGCCGTCTCGTAGAGCTTGTAGAAGCATCTTTCCAGGTGTTTCTGGCTTTTGCTCCCCGCTGAGAAGTCTGGTGCTATTCTACTAGGTCTGCCTTTGTGTGTTACTTTGCCTTTTCCCCTTGCAGCATTTAATATGCTTTCTTTGTTCCTTGTGGTTTAGTGTTTTAAGTATTATATATCATATAGAATTTCTTTCCTGGTCCAGTCTACTTGGTGTTCTGTATTGCTTCTTGAACCTTCTTTAGGTTAGGAAAATTTTTATTTGTGATCTTGTGAAAAATGTTTTCTGTACCTTTGGCCTGGGTTTCTTCTCCTTCCTCTATCCCTTTTATTCTTAGATTTGTTTTTTTCACAATGTCAGATTTACTGGGTGTTTTGTGCCTGAATTCTTCTTCTTTTTTTTAAAGATTTGACAGTTTGTTTGACTGTCATATAAGAGTATATCCAAATATTTTTCAATGCCTGAGACTCTGTCATGTCTTGTATTCAGTTGGTGAGGTTTATTTCTGAGGTTTCGTTTGCTTTCCTAACATTTTCATTTCTGGTTTGACCTCTGTGTTTTCTTCATTGGTTCTATTTCCACTTTCAGGTCTTGAGCGGTTTTAGTGATTAGGTTTCACTATTTGTGTTTTCACAGATTTCATTATTGTATTCTTTTTAAGGTCCTTGAACATATTCATAATTGCTACTTGAAGTCTTTGTTCTACAGCTATATTGAAGTTGGAAGGGACTACTGTGTTAGCATTACTGGGTTTTGACGGAGGCACACTGTCTTGGCTGTTGATGTTTGTGTTTTGGTGATGGTGTCTAGTTACCTAGTAGGACTGAGATGACTCTTGGTGTTAACATTTTATCTTTGTCATGTGGGGGTTTAACTTCTTGGTTTTTGTTGTTCCGTCTAGATCCTAGGAAAGTTTGGTGGCTGTGGGTTGTTGATAGAAAGCTCTTTAGCAGGTCAATTGGTGGTAGAGAGGGATAACGATAGATTTGAATACAAGGCAAAGTGGCTTTAAGGATAGGTCAGGCCAAGAGGCCAGGCCCCCGGTGAGGTGCAGGTGTGGTGGAGGAGGGGATCCTATAGGAAGGTTGCAACAAGACAAAGAATAAACTGGAGAGACAGGGACGAAAGGGTTAGGGTACTTTGTATATGCTTGGCCCAGGGAGTGGCACTATTAGGAGGTTTGGCCTTGTTGGAGTAGGTGTGTCACTATGGGTGTGGGCTTAAGACCCTCATTCTAGCTGCCTGGAAGCCAGTATTCTGCCAGCAGCCTTCATATGAAGATGCAGAACTCTCAGCTCCTCCTGCACCATGCATGCCTCTATGCTGCCATGCTCCCACTTTGATAATGGACTGAACCTCTGAACCTGTAAGCTATCTCCAATTAAACATTGTCCTTTAAAAGACTTGCCTTGGTCATGCTGTGTGTTCACAGCGGTAAAACCCTAACTAAGACAGGTACCTAGTTTAGAACCATCAGTTGGAGTTTCCAATGAATGGAGTTGAGTTTGGGGGAGAGGCTTCTGTAATTAGGTTGTCACTGGGATGAGTGGGAGAGTAGACAGATTGTAATGGAGGACAGGAAGGGGAGTGTCAGTCACCTTCTCTGCCACTAGCACTTGGGATTCTGTGTAGAAAGTATTTCTAGGTATTAGAGGCCGACATGAAGGAATGGGGAAGAGGCGGTTCAGGGTCCACAGGGAAAAGGAAGTCTGGGTTCACAGCATGGTTTGATAGAGTTCCTGGGGATAGTGGCAGGGTGGGAGCACCGGGAGATGAGACAGGAGAGATTATAGTGGAGGACAGCGAGGAGAGTGAAACCACCACCTCTGAGTCCCAGCTCATCGCAGGCCCCAGGTAGAGTGTGTTTCTTGTTATGGACAACTAACTCAAAGGGATTGGAGGAAGGAGCAAGCCAAGGACCCAAGAAGGGTCCTTAGAATCCACGAGGACTGGAAGAGGGCGGGAGGAGAGTCTACTATAATGACAAAGGAGAAGAATAGAGAAAGCCTACCTCAGTCCAGGTCTGGTGTAGCCACTGGAGACCCCCAGATAGGAAGTGTTTCTTGCTATTCCTGGCTGACACAAAAGGGTGGGAGGAGGAAGGAACACTAGGGAGGCAGGAGAGGCAGCTTCCTACAGAATGAGACCGGAGAGTTACTGATGGGAGGATGGGAAGAAGGGTGGAAATAGGAAAAAGGAGAGTGAGTCCCAGCCGCAGGCCATGGAGGGTCCTAGGTAGAGAATCTAATTTCGCTATGGAATCGCTATGTAGTTCAGGTTGGCCATGAATTGCTGATCTTGCTACCTCAGCCTCCTCAGTGTTCTGATGATCCCCAGCAGAATGAAGATTTTAATGTTAAGATATGAAGACCAACATGTAAAAGCTCTGCCCGTTTCACAACAATTTGAAGTCTGCTGCACCGTGCTAGCTTACAGGGACTGCTTTTCCACCAGGCATTTCTGAGAATCATCTTCAGACCACCCTGTGACTACTTTGCTTCCAAATAATGACTAATTTAAGGATAGACTGCAAACCCCAGCAGAGCCACTAGTCAAGGGTTTTACTTGATACTGTCTTATTGCTAATGACGGTCAGGGTGAGCCATCACTGTTTTGGAGATCTAATCTTCCTCCAGTTGTCTTTTCAATTGTTTATTCCTCATACAGTCAAGAGGAATTACGCAGACCTCCAGCTGTGCATAGACACAGTAAGCTTCCCCAGTCTCAAGATACAGAGACTTATTTTTTTTTAAGAACCAACAATTGTAAAATCATTTTGAATACATTTGGCATCTTGGTCATCCCGATTGTTCTTATTACCATTTTATTCAACGTCTTCCCCATCTTAATAATACTAGAAACACAGCACACTAAGCTACAGAAGTAAAAGTAGAAATCTGCCTTCATTTCTCCAGAGACCTCTTTCAGGAAAAGTAGGAGATCATATAGCTGGAGTGCAAAAAATTGCTGGCTTCATGGATCTATAGATCAAGAACTTTGTGAAAATGCTCAGTGGGAATTAACTTCAGGGTCCTTTTTGCGCACAGTGAGCAATCCAGTTCTTTACTTCTGAGGTGTCCCTGGTAAGCTCCTGGAAATTGCTTTAACTCTTCTCCCAGGCAGTCTCCTAACACCCTGTGCCTGGTTTGAAGTTTTCCTACGTGGAAAGCTGTGCAAAATCCCATGAGCAACTGCTCAGGTTTATCAGACCCAAGAGTTGGCCCAGTGTGAGCAAACAACACCGAGGACAGACATTTCACACTTCCTCCTTCTTAAGCTTCTAACTTTATACAAAGCCAACATACTGTGCATTCCTTAAGCTTTTTCATGAGCAGCGTAAGCATCCTGGCTCCGTCATTATCAGCATTTTCCAAAATCCTCAGCTAAAGAAACAGTTATCCATTATCATAGGAGTGAGAGTAAATTTATTTTTCGCTGCTGAAAAGAGAAAAAAAATCGTTCAATTTCAAGGATTAGCAGATATTAAAATAATATTTGTTTAAGGTTAAGCCTACAACCTGGCAAACAGAGCTCTCTTGTACATTAATAATCTGGAGACACTGTGTTATACTTCAAAGGCCTTAAAAGGAGCCTCTCTGCAGCATGCAAATTAATATGTATGATCAAAAATACATTTCGCTTCTTGGCCTTTTGGCTAAGATCAAGTGTAAAAATACATTTCAATTTCTAGTTGAACGATCAGGGACCGATGTTTAATCACAGTTTCTTTTCGAGCAAGTTGAAAAATCTGAAATTCAGAAACATTCTTTAAGGGATAAGTTCTGCCTGCATCACCCAGCCTCCCGGAGAGACATTCCACCTTAAATTTCATCAAGCTGGTCTTTTAAAATAAAGGGCTGCTCAAGTTGTTTGCCGAGTTGCTGCAGGTGTGAGGGTCGAGTTCATTATGAACTGATTACAGACCACACGCGGCATTACACTACATTTCAAAGTATCTGTCAAGCAATGTTCTAGGAAGTAACTGGCAAAGATCATCTATAAGAAAGAGAGCACGCAGGAGGAACTGGAGGAAGGTGAGATCTCGGCTTCAGTCAGAAAGCAGAGAGGGAGGGGGAAGGCTTGTCTGCAGGCAACTTTCTTTGGGGAGGGAGTTCTATTTATTTATTTACAGCCCAAATGTTGCCCACCCCGTTCCTGATGCTCCCTCACAGAGTTCTTCCCCCCCCATCCCCTCCCTTTCACCTTTGAGAGGGCTGCTACCGCCCCCTGTGTTCCTCCACCCCCATGCATCTCTTACAAGATTAGGCACATCCTCTCTCACTGAGGCCAGACATGGCAGTCCTCTGCTACACATGTGTCAGGGGGCTAGGACCAACCTGTGTATGTGTATGCTCTTTGGTTGGTGGCTCACTCTCTGAGTACTCCTAGGGGTCCAAGTTAGTTGACACTTGTCTTAGTCAGGGTTTCTATTCCTGCACAAACATCATGACCAAGAAGCAAGTTGGGGAGGAAAGGGTTTATTGAGCTTACACTTCCACATTGCAGTTCATCACTAAAGGAAGTCAGGACTGGAACTCAAGCAGGTCAGGAAGCAGGAGCTGATGCAGAGGCCATGGAGGGATGTTTCTTACTGGCTTGCTTCCCCTGGCTTGCTCAGCCTGCTCTCTTATAGAACCCAAGAGCACCAGCCCAAAGGTGGAACCACCCACAAGGGCCCCTCACCACTTGATTACTAATTGAGAAAATGCCCCACAGCTGGATCTCATGGAGGCACTTCCCCAACTGAAGCTTCTTTCTCTGTGATAACTCCAGCCGGTGTCAAGTTGACACACACAACCAGCCAGTACAACACTATTGCTCTTCCTGTGGGGTTGCCATCTCCTTGAGGGCCTTCAATCCTTCCCCTAGCTCTTCCACAGGGTCCCCTATCTCTGTCTAATGTTTCAGCTGTCTCAGTCAGCATCTGGGTAGAGCCTCTCAGAAGGCTGCTATGTTAGGCTCCAATCAAGCACAACATAGCATGATCAATAGTGTGAGGGGTTGGTGCCTGCCCATGGGATGGGTCTCAAAATGGGCCAGTCACTGGTCGGCCATTGTTTTCAGTCTTTGTTCCATCTTTGTTGCTGCATTTTTTTTTTAAAACTAGACCAATTTTGGGTCAAATGTTTTATAGACTGGTGTCTTCATCCCTCCACTGAGGGTCCTGTCTGGCTACTGGAGGTCATATCTTCAGGTTCCATATCTCAACTATTGGGCATTTCTGCTAAGGTAACCTGCATTGACTCCTGGGGGCCGGGGAGGCAGTTCTTCAAGGAGGTCAGCTAGGGAAGTAAGATGGTAAGATAAGAGAAGGAAACACATAGAAAATAAGGCACTTCAGGACAGTGTGCTCTTTAGTGGATCGATGCTTTTGTTCTCTGGGGAAGTTCCTTTGAGAACATCCTTGATTTTCTGAGGATGTTCTTTGGATCTGTATCAATTAAGCCACAATAGTAGCGGTATGTCACAGCCTTTTTTTTTTTTTTGAAAGCATGTTCTTTTATTGAAAAAAGACATAAAAACATTTTATGATAAAATAGGATATATAGAAAAACATGTTAAAATTGACAATTTTCATGGAAAATTAAAGAGTAAAGTGGTAGACATAAAAACATTTCTAAATTAATTGAAAAAGGAAGTAGAAACATTTTATGATAGAATTGAAGATTTACGTGGAAAGTATTTCTGATGAAATTGTAGAAAAGTGTAGAGAAACATGTTAAAATTGAAGATTATCGTAGAAAATTATACAGATAAAATGGTAGGCATAAAAATAATTCTAAGCTGATTGAAAGTGGAATTATAAACATTTTCAGGTAAAATTGAAGATATACATAGAGAATATTTCTGATAAAATTTAAGAAATACATAGAAAAACATATTAAAATCGACTATTTAATGGAAAATTATACAGATAAAATGGCAGACATAAAAAGCTCTTCTGTATTAGTTGAAGGTGGGATTAAAAACATTTTGTGATAAAATCAGAGATTTACATGGAAAACATTTCTGATAAAATAGAAGAAATATATAGAAAAACATGTTAAAATTAAAGATTATCATAAAAAATAATGCTGATAAAATAGTAGACATAAACAAACATTACTAACTTAATTGAAAGAGGAATTATAACCATTTTCTGATAAAATTGAAGATTTGCATGAAAAATATTTCTGTTAGTCTATGTCTATGTCATTTTATTGGGTAATTGAGTCCATTGATGTTAAGAGATATTAAGGACTAGTGATTGTTGCTTCCTGTTATTTTTGATGTTATTTTTGTTTGTGTGGTTATCTTCTTTTGGGTTTGTTGGAAGAAGATTACTTTCTTGCTTTTTCTAGGGTGTAGTTTTCCTCCTTGTGTTGGCATTTTCCATCTATTATCCTTTGTAGGGCTGTATTTGTGGGAAGATATTGTGTAAATTTGGTTTTACCATGGAATATCTTGGTTTCTTCATCTATGGTGATTGAGAGTTTTGCTGGGTATAGTAGTCTGGGCTGGCATTTGTATTCTCTTATGGTCTGTATGAGATCTGCCCAGGATCTTCTAGCTTTCATCCTCTCTGGTGAGAAATCTGGTGTAATTCTGATAGGTCTGCCTTTATAAGTTACTTGCCTTTTCCCCCTTACCGCTTTTAATATTCTTTCTTTGTTTAGTGCATTTGGTGTTTTGATTATTATGTGCTGGGAGGACTTTCTTGTCTGGTCCAGCCTGTTTGGAGTTCTGTAGGCTTCTTGTATGTTCATGGGCATCTCTATCTTTAGGTTAGGAAGTTTTCTTCTATAATTTTGTTGAAGATATTTACTGGCCCTTTAAGATGTAAATCCTCACTCTCTTTTATACCTATAATCCTTAGGTTTGGTCTTCTCATTGTGTCCTGGATTTCCTGGATGTTTTGGGTTATTAGCTTTACGAATTTTGCATTTTCTTTGACTGTTGAATCAATGGTTTCTATGGTATCTTCAGCAGCTGAGATTCTTCTATCTCTTGTATTCTGTTGTTGATGTTTGCATCTATGACTCCTGAGTTATTTCCAAGATTTTCTATCTCCAGAGATGTCTCCCTTTGTGATTTCTTCATTGTTTCTACTTCCGTTTTTAGATCCTGGATGGTTTTGTTCAGTTCCCTCACTTGTTTGTTTGTGCTTTCCTGCAATTCTTTAAGGGATTTTTGTGTTTCCTTTTTAAGGGCTTCTGCTTCTTGACCCATGTTCTCCTGTATTTCTTTAAGGGAGTTATTTAAGTCCTTCTTGAAGCCCTCTATCAGCATCATGAGATGCGATTTTAAATTCAACTCTTGCTTTTCTGGTATGTTGGGGTATCTGGGACTTGCTGTGGTGGGAGAACTGGGTTCTGATGTTGCCAAGTAGCTTTGGGTTCTTGTGCTTGCCTTTTGCCATCTGATTATCTCTGGCATTAGCTGCTCTTGTCCCTCCTGTGGGCCTGTAAGCCTGTGTCTGTACTCCTGGGAGACCAACTCTCTCTGGCAGGGTTTGTGCACAGAAGCTGTGGAACGGTCCAGCTCCCTGGTGCAAATGGTGATGGGAAGATTTCGTCCCAACTGCTCCACTGATCATCTGCCCTGTGTGCTCTTAGCTGTTCCCCTCCAGAGAGAAGGTGTAGATCTCACTTCTGCATTCAGAAGTGAAAGCACTGCTGGGAGATCACTGTCTCCTGGTGGGCCATGCAGAGAAGGCTGTGGAGCTGCCTGGCTCCCCTGTGCAAATGGCAGCAGGAAGACTTCTGTCCTGAGTATGTCACAGTCTTAGTGTCACAGATTCAAGGAAGCCCTCAGTTAGAATCAATGAAGCTTGCGGTACTAACGAGTTGACATATTTTAAAGTTGTCTATATTTTAGTAAAGTTCCTTCTTGAGGTGACAGAATGAAACATAGGAGGAATGTGAGAAGGGCCAATGCATGGTCTTTGTGGTTTCGTTATGTGGTCTAGTTCTCCATGGAAGTCACACAGGTAATGTAGAGCTACATCCTTAGCTCATCTTCCCACTGGCGTGGTCAGCCCCAAAGAACAGGCAATAACCATGGCTTTAAGTTAGTGGAACCTTTACCGTGTAGCCTTCACAAGTAAAGCATCCTTTTGGGCAGAGTGCCTCTTATTCAGCAAAGACTGAGATTTCAGTGATACCAACAGAGGGTTCCCTCTGAGAAATAGTGTGAGGGACACCACACACCATTCATTCCCTTAGTTTCTGGGCTTGTGTATCCTAGCTGTCATCAACATACTATTTGTTGATTCATTTTATATACTATATCCTGAAATTCTGCAATTTCCAATTCTGAAGGAGCAAGATAATATTTACCTAACCTTGTAGTAGCCTTTTACATTGAGGTTTCAGGATGGCAGTGTATCTCATGGGTTTAGTGAAACCTGTAATCATGTTTGCATTCTTTGTCCTTTTTAACCCATAAAATCTTCCCAAGGCTGTGTGAAATTGTATGTAGATCATTCAAGCATCCTGAAGGTTCTTAGATGGTGGTAAGATACTACACATAGGGAAAGGCACTCAGGAGATCCGGGATCATTTGTATCAAGAATCAAACTCTGCCTTCACCAGGATTGAATAGTCTTGAGGTAAACAACCTGTCAATCAATAGGGTCTACTGCAGTTTGTCTTTACTTGCTACCTGTTTATTTCTATCAAGACATTTTTTTTCTATTCAATGTTCTCTCTTTCTCACCCTCTCTCTTCCTCCTTCCCTCCCCCTTTGTCCCTCCATCCATTCCTCCTTCTATCCCTTCCTGTTTCTCCCTCCTCCTATCCCTTCTCCTCCTCCTCGAAACAGGGCTCCTCTGTGTAATCCTGCCTGTTCTGAACTTTCTCTGTAGAGTAGAATGGCTTTGAACACATAGTGTCTCCTAAGTGCTGGGATTAAAGTCATGTGCCTTCAAGCCTGTCCATTATTTTCTTATTTGTCATTTTGTCCAAAACCCTACTCAAATGTCTTGTGGTTAGAAATGTCTGTGTTATGTAATATTGTGTATTCAGTAGGCTTGGCATATGTTATGAGTTGGATAATCACTTCCCTTTGTGCTTTAAATTGGTTTAGTGTTTGATGGTTTACTTCAGCAAACACTAAGTGCTGGTCAGAAGGAAATTGGATTTATGGAATTCTTTCCACATGCAAGACAATTTATGCATATTATGGAGGTATTGTAATTTTTGTATTTTTGGAACTAGCTGGAAGAGAGCTTGTTTAATGTATTTTAACTATTCAGTTGGACTTCTTAACACAGATTCAAGTACTACCTCATATCAGACCACTATATAGACTAACAGTTTGGGAGGAATTCCATCCTTCTAATGAATGCTCCAGAATTGTTCAGAACTAAATAGCTTGTTTGAGAGCACTACTTTCTGTTCAGCAGATACATTCATCTAGCCATAACACATTTTTTTAGTTCCTTCCCTGCTTTTCACCTCTTTCCCAGTTGATCATAAACTATGCGCCAAGTAAATTTCAGGCATGCCCACATTTTGGCAATGGATCTATCACATTAATATTTCTGCTATTTGGCCAGGTTTATCTTTGTCTAAAAATTCATATGCCATGTCACCTAGTTTAAAGCTGTTTGCTACAATCCTGTTGATCATAGTCCAAGTCTTATCAATCATGCTTCCTAAGTATACTTTAACTGTATTTTTCTTCTTAATCAACCATTCCCCAAATTTGACCAAGTCCTATTTACTTTCTATTTAGTTTCTAAAGCCACAGTGGATGCTTGCTATATTGTCTGTAAGATTTTTTTCCATTTTCTGTTACTAAGACACATGCTTTCTTCTAGATAACTGTATTAGTCAGGTTGTCTAAAGGAACAGAATTGACAGACTATACATATATACTATGTACATATGTATGTATATGTATGTATTCATCATCTATCTATCATCTATCTATCTATCTATCTATCATCTACCTATCATCTATTAATCATCAATATCTATGTATGTATCTAATCTATCTATCAGTTATCTGTATTAAAAGGAGATTTGGTAGACTGGCTTTTACAGGATGTGGTTGGTGTAGTATAATAATGGCTATCCAAAAGTGGAGAAGCTGAAACTGATGGCTGTTTAACCTATGAGCTGCTGGTCTTCAGTTCATGGTGGAAGTCCAAAGAAGTCGGTTCTGACACTGGTGAAGAAATGCCATAGCAATAGCATAGATGAACTTGCCCGCAGGCAACTTCAGTTTCCTTCTTCCATGTCTTTTTATCTAGGGTGCCAGAAGGCCCTTCCAATACTTAAGGTGGTTCTTCTTGCTTCAGATAATTTTATTAATATAAGAAGGTTGTGTTTTAGTTGACTCCAGATGCAGGCAAATTACAATCAGGAGTAGCCGTCATTGTAACAGATGTTTGCTATCTTCCCAGATGTGTAGGATTTACCTGTGAGAGTTGCTTGCCTCTGTGGTCATGGAAATGAGCAACAAGGTCTGACTAACTGAAGTGCTCCACCTCCTGAACTTAGTGCGTAGTTAAAGGAACCTAGGATCCCCCCCTCCCTTGAGTTTGCCTTTGGAGCTTTCTAATCAAAGGTTGATTGGCATCTCTTGCTTGACTTATGTTTTTGAAGCTGAAAGGACAGGGTACTGAGAGTGTCAAACTATTACAAGTATGTGTGGAAGAGTCTTACAGGGTTAGTGTGACACATGAGTGGACATCAGAGAAAATGGACTGAGTCCCGATACCATGACTTGATTGCATTTATCTGATCTCTGGCAAATCCAATTTTAGCTTTGCCCTTTCTATTATGAATGTCAATAAATTAAGCCCTTTCTCTTTGGTTTATTTGAAATGAATTAAGCTTGTTTAATTGCACAGCATGTGATAAGTGAACTTATTTTCTTGTTTTATCCTTGGCCATATTCCTAAAAAAAATTATGAAATTGGCAATTAAAGGGATAGAGCTAAAAAATAATCATTGTGAGTGAGGTAACTTCTATACCCCAAAAGATAACAAGTATGTTTTTTCCCTTATAGATGAACTTTAGCTTTTAAGACTTTATCATGCCTGCTACAATCTGGATAAACAGAGGTTAGGAATCTAGTAAAAGTCTATGGGAAGGAAAGGGATCTCCCATGAAAGGGGAAATAGAATATATTGTTATGAAGAGACTGGGGCAGAGATTAAATGGGGGGTGGGGAAAGATTGAGGAGAGGGTTAAAGAGGGGATACGGCACAGGGCAACTAACATCAAGGGCCATTTGGGGAGCCATATGGAAACTTGCTAGTGAAGAAACTTTATATGTATATGTATATGTATATGTATATGTATATGTATATGTATATGTATATATATACACACACACACACACACATACATACTTACATATCTCCTAATTGGAATCATTAAAATAATGGGGAGACATTGTCCCCAATTTGACATTTTTCACCAAGTGAAACCTCCATTCTCAGAAATGGGTTACATTTAGTTGGGGAATTGGCCAAAACCCCAAACATCACAGGTTATTTCCAAGATGATTGGTTGCTTTCCACAAACTGACATCAAGGGCCCTATGTTGCCGCCAGCAGCAACAGGTGAACCGGATACTTGAAAAAGAACCCTGGGGATGTATGGGAAGGCAGTGAAAAGAGAACTGAGTCAGGATGACATTTTGCCAATCGAGACTGAGACTTTAATAAGTGTTAGTAAATATATAGCTTGGAAGGACCCCTCCTCTCAGACTTCTAGGTGAGGTCCGAGAACTTGCTGGCTCCAATCTCAGCAGGTCGCCTGCTGAGATCAGACACTTCCGAGGCTTCAGGGTAAGAGCAGAGGGGTGTATTGTTCTCTAAAGAACAAAGGCCAGGAATTTCACAGGCTGACAACTGATGATCAGAGCAGAGGCTGAAAGCCCAGCTCAAGCGCTTGAGGGGGGAAGGGACACCCTATGCTGGAGACAAAACTTTACATGTCCAATTAAACATGGAGAAGTCAAGCTGGTGCCGAGTTAGCGCCTTCACCCTTACTGACTAGTGTTTGTGGCACTGGAAAGTACTCTGCCTGCTACCAGAGGAGAAAGGCATCATCAACCCAGCAACAAACCTTGCAGTCTACAACAGTGACCTGCTTAGGAGATATCCTGAGGCAACAGTGGCACAAATGTGGGAGCAACCAACCATTTGTTGAATTGGATTTAAAAGCAACTCAATGAGATGAATCTCATAACAAACACTGATGAGGTGGCTATGAAACATTGGATAGGCCACAGCCCTAGGAGGAAACCAAATACTATTGCTCTAATGTTAAATAGCAATAAAAGGAAGACTGGTGGCATTCTGCTGTAGCTGTAGATCAGAACTCACTCAGCCATCGTCAGAGAAGCTTCTTCTAGTAGATGCGACTTAACACAAAGACTGGAAAAGTTGCAGAGAGTGAGAGATATTGGAGTACTCAGTCCTGGATGGGATGTCTTCACTGAGTCCTCTTCTCAGGGCTCATGGACCTGTATAGAAGGAGAGGCAGAAAGATTACAAGAGCCAGAGTGGTGTCTTGCAGACACAACACGATAGACACACATGTGAACTCACAGAGACTGAGATAGCACGCACAGGTTCAAGGCAGATGGGGCCCAAGTGCTAAGGAGGGAGGTGGACACAGGTTCCCACCCTTGACCAAGAACCTCTATGCAACTGGCAATGTGCTTGCAAAGGAAAGAAAAATTAGTGTTCTCCAGTGGGTCCTCACTGGCTATATGCATCATATCCATAGCTGGCCAATTCAAAAGGAATTCGATGACTTTTTTTTTTTTTAATAAACATCCTGTCTCGCATTTTTTTTGGGGGTGGGGGTTTGGGCAATTTAAACTTTTAAGGCTATTTCCTTGTCTGTGAAAGAAACATGATATTAGACTCAAGCCAGGTTTAGTGAGGAACACTTTTATGAAAGCATTGTAAGGCTGGAGAGATGACTCAGGGGTTAAGAACATAGACTGCTGTTTCAGAAGGTCTGACTTAAGTTCCTAGCATCCATACCAGGTGGATTTCAACTGCCTATAATTCCTGCTTCAGAGAAGTCTGAGCTCACTAGCCTGTGTGGGAACCTTCACACAGACACACATACATACAAATAATTAAAAACATTAAAAACAAACAAATTATTTAAGAATTGAATCCTGGGTTTTATATTAGACTAGAAAAGTAGCCATTTCCATGGAAATTCTATCTTTAGTACTTAACATTTCTACAACACTCATTGGTTTTTGAGGCTTCTTTTCCTACCTGAATTTTGTAATAGGTACCATTAAGAAAACTGTTGATTGAAATTACTAGATTTGACCAGTTA
This sequence comes from Apodemus sylvaticus, assembly GCF_947179515.1. NCBI lineage: Eukaryota > Metazoa > Chordata > Mammalia > Rodentia > Muridae > Apodemus > Apodemus sylvaticus. The sequence continues at coordinate 49,799,151 of NC_067494.1, forward strand.
GTAATAACACACAAATATTATCCTTATTATTATTTTAGCTAACAGCAATTTGGTTTCTGAATTTGAAACACTTCTCACTAATGGAGAATAGCAAATTAAACTGAATGAAATTCTTTTGTAGTAATTTTCTATGCTCATTGGCATATATATTTCAACTGAATGGGTAGTTCTCAAAATTTCTTGGTAAATTTAGGCAGCCAATCAAGGTAATGCATGCATATGTGTCACAGGAAACAGCTGTGTCTCCTGTCTGTCCCTACTATTGGAATTTCCATGATCAATTCCAATTCATGACTATGGTTTCCTGGAGCAGGAAAAAGATCTGTGTGTATCAGAGTAACAATCTTCACAGTAGCAATTCTTATGCATGGAAAAGAAGGGCTCGATGGTGTTCCAGGTTGGGGAATCAATGGTTTGAAGGGGGGAGGGTCATCTTAGCTTTATTCTGCCAGCAAACCTGAGAACTGTAGGCTGCAACTGTATAGGAAAGGAAAGGGTTGAATCAATGGCTTTCTCTTTGTAACAGTTTCTCTTTGGGTAGGTCTTAGTACTCAAGTGAATTGTTTAGAAGGATTTACCTGATAATTGAAAATAAAACTGCTGGTTATCATGGTTAAAAATGGGTAGGGTTTTCTTTTTGCAGACCAGTTTGATGATGTCAGAATTTATCTGTCACAACCACTTCTTCAGAAATGGCAGACCCTAGCACCCTTTGTCTAGGTCTAGCTGAGTAGAGATGCTGACCCCAGCTGACAGCCATATGCTTAGGCTGACCTGGGAACGCTGTTGCCTGTTCCCACAATAGTGTCTTCAGAGGCATTTGAGGTAGGTAGGCCTTTCAGCTGTCTAAGGCAAGTCCCTGTTCCCCGGAGGTTCTGTGATCTTCAGTTGTTTTGTTTTATCTTAACCTGTTTACTCTACCTTAACTGTCATGTTTTCAGAGAAGGAGTCTGTAAATTATAAATAAAGAAACAGGTTTTGAAAGGGGAAATGATTTACTTGTATGAACCATACCATTATCCAATAACTTCCCTAGGGCCAAAGTCTCTGCATATTTTCTTGAGCTCCTTGCCCAGTTCTCACAGATAACTACTTGATTTTCACCTATCTTTTCTGTTGAAATCACACATTTTCAGATATCTCTTCCTGAATTTGTAGCATTGCTCTCCCACAGTGACAAACCTGGCCTACTTGGTCCACAATTACTTCTTAATTTGAATAACCCAATTTAGCTCCAAGCTGTACTTGTTTAAAACCCAGCTGCTATTGAAACACAGGGGAAGGAGGCGATATGAAAGAGAGGTGGAAGGTTTGATAGGAATCTGAGCCTAGGCATGGCACTTTCCTACCACAGTATTCCAGAAAAGCAAGGAGAAGGGACAGAGACAGTGCTTTAGACACTGCCATGCCCAGAGTAGATTACATGCTCTGTGTCACATCTGGACAAGTGCATGCTCTGTGTCACATCTGGACAAGTACATGCTCTGTGTCACATCTGGACAAGTGCATGCTCTATGTCACATCTGGATAAGTACATGCTCTGTGTCACATTCCCCCAGCCCTCCATGATTGCTGGCTATCCTAAAGAGGAGGTTAACTTGGGTTTCATTGTTTTTATGTGAGTTGTCACAGTTCACATGAAAGCCGATGTCCTTCCAACCACCACTGTTCACTTAATAAGTTCACTTTTAATGACCCAATAAAGAAACTTTTGTCAGGTCATAGAACAAAGCTGAAGATGCTGACTGGAGTCTTTATATATAAACATATAGGAAATATGAAGGCATCTTTATATTTCGACACTCATTAGAAATGGGTCTCTGATAGAGAAGAGATGGGGTCACCCAAAACCATTTAGAAACAGAGCTATAGTGTCAGATGCCACTTAAAAGAGACAGGAGAATTCAGTTTAGGAACCACTAGCCTGTTGTTCCAGCTTTCGTCTCTCAGCATTCTAAATAAATGTGGGCGCACCATGCTTCTGTGGTGCACGGGACTCACAAAAGTACTCACTGGTTGGGACTTACCCAATAAAGTTCATTTTAGTGCTCCATGGAAAGAAAACTTAGAGCAAATATGGCAACTTGCTAGTTTTAGGACCACCATGCAAATTCTCTGTGTCCATTGCTGATTTGACAGCTGTTGTCCTGCTGTGTTCTTGCTCTAGGCTGTGCAAAGAGGGAGCTGTTGAGGAAGTCATAAACACTTGGTTTAATTAAAACCATTACCGACACTATTTTTCATCTCATTTCTCTAAGTACTAAGGTATAGATTACACAATAAATATGCATGGAGAAAGCACAATTCTGTTTATGGCTTATAAATAGTGCAAGAAGAGTCCTGCAGTAATTAAAATGGAGGGAAATTTTCTTTTGGGTTGGAGATTAAAGGGAGGGAGGGAAGAAGGCAGGAAGGAGGGAAGAGGACAGAAAATATGAATGAAAGAATATTCTAACTCCACTGATCCTATGCAGAGTCAACCAGTGCTGTTATTTAAAGGCCACAAGCCACAGACACTAATCTAGTTTCTGCTCCAGCTGGACAATTTCGGGTTTCATGCAGATCTGCACATTAATGCCAAGAAGAGCTCTGTCCACCCGTTCATCTACTGACTTGCTATTTAGTTTCAGGAACTTGCCATGTCCAGCCAGATGCTGTTACTAATATTGGAAGTCACTGGAGGGAGGAAGTAAAGTTCATTTACTTCTGGGAGTTTCTTGTTGGTGTTTGAATGGGTAACTTATTCTGGTTTGTCTGGGAGCTCTTCTGGTTTTAAAGCTGAAATTTCTATGTTCTGTGAACCCCTGCAGTGTCGCGAAAGCCGGTTTCATTGCTGATCCTTGTTATGGATGACTATACAATTTCATTATTTTATTATTGGGGAAGTCTCCTTTTTGTGATGGCTATTTAACAGCTAGCATTTATTGAATTCCTCAACACAGGCCAACCATTTGTTTTTGGAGTTATTTAAATGCATTTGCCTTGTCCTTCCAATTCTAGTGAGGAGTGATTTATCCTACTCCACAGAATGTGTTCTGTATAACTCTGGAGAGCAGCACATACATCAGGCAATCTTTCTGGAACAGGACAGTAATTTTAGTATTCCTATTTTATAGTTTTTTTAAAAGCCAATAGGTAAAATGCCTTGGCTGTCATGAAACAGGCAGAGATAAATGGTGGTCATTTACGTTGCTCAATTATGTTTTTTTTCTTTTTAAAATTGTCTAGAGTAGGTAGTGTACATAATGGTGCCTAAACTCTACATGCTGTTTCTGGATAAAAGTTATCTGAGATAATACTACTCAATAGACATTTCTATACGATAAAATGATCTATAACTGAAGTATAAAAGCAGAATAACTAACCATGCATGACTTTTGAGCGTTTGAAAGGCATGCACACAGTTGTGGGAGAATTGATGAGAAGGCCATAAAGGTCCTGAAGCTGTTAAATTGATAAAAAATTGGAGTTGTAATTTTTTACATTGGTACAAAATTTATATATTGATAAAGGCTTACCGTTTTCATTGACATAAATCTTATAGTTTGATATAAAAATTGAAATTAATATTGTTACTTTTCGATAGACATTGTGCCTATACAACTCATTTAAAAATACTAGGCTTATGACCTAATCATTCGAATAGCTGCTATTACAAACTGTTTAGGATGATTAAGTAACACGAGTTAAAGGCCAGATAGTAAATGCATGGTTATATTAGATTCTTATTTAATTATAATAAAGTGTTTTCAATATTATTCAAATAGAAATAGCTAAGAGTAGTCAAGGTTTAACAGTTCAGACATACTACATGTAGATACTCTTCAAAAACATCAGAAATCCACAAAATATGGCATTTAAAATCATTTCATTATTAATAGGTCTTTTGACTAGGAGACATGTCTGCTCTTGACAGTAACCCCTTCACAGTTCAAAGATGATACTGAGCATCATTACTTCCATACAAAGTTGCTCCAATTGTGGCAAGGTAGCCACTGGGCAAAAATTGCCCTAATTCATCTACAGACCAAAAAAAAAAAAAAAAAAATACTGTCCAGGAAAGGACACAAGATGAGGCATAGTTGACATCTTAGCTCTGTCAAGACAGGGTAAGATAGTCCTATGTAACTCCTTCATCACTTAAGGTCTGTGAGGTGGATCTGGGGAGACAGTTGAAGACAGATGCTCCAATGTTTTGAGTAATAGGGGACTGTCCTAGAAGTCAGCTGTCTCTACAAATTGTTTAACCTTAGAAACTATGTTTTTGTGCTCCTATATATATTCAGGTAGTATTTAATTTGTTCTCAGATCTCTGGTGGGTTAAAGACTAGCTATAGTCTCATAATCAAACTTAAGTCATTTATCATTAAGGAAGATGATGTAGATTTAAAAAGATGGTTTTCAGATACCAGTTAAAATCAAAACATAATTCAGATATAAAATTGTAAACTCTTTATGTTAAGATATATAGAATAATGAACATAAATTGACAAAATTGATAGACTAGATATTAGTCGTGTATATCATATGTTATAAGTATGTTTATTCTATATCTGAGAGAAAAGGCCTTTTTATGGACAAAAGGGAAATTTTGTGGACTTGGTCTAGCACTTGTATTATGTTAATTAGGTCTCAATATTACAGGATACTCCACATGTAAGACACTGGGGGTCCCTGCCCCTCAGCTGGCTCTGATTGGTAAATAAAGTTGCCAGCAGCCAATGGCTGGGCAGGGAGACAGAGGCGGGACTTTAGGATTCCTGGGAAAGGAGTAGAGACCAGGCCTGAGAGATACAGAAGAGAGCACAGCCATCATGTAATGCGCTGGGGAAGAGCAACCCCACCCCCACCTCCACCCCTGTCCCCTGGATGTAGGGCAATAAAGATGGAATATAGATTTTCATAAGTAATAACCCAGGGATATCAGAGGGGAGGCGTTAGCCTTGTAGAGCTTTGGGAGTAGCTTCGCCATTGAGCTGTTTAAGACATATTAAAATATAAGGCTGTGTGTGTGTGTGTGTGTGTGTGTGTGTGTGTATGTGTGTGTATGTGTATGTGTATGTGTGTGTGTGTATGTGTGTGTGTGTGTATATGTGTGTGTGTTTGTGTGTGTATATGTGTGTGTGTGTATGTGTGTGTGTATGTGTATATGTGTGTGTGTATGTGTGTGTATGTGTGTGTGTGTGTATGTGTGTGTGTATGTCTGTATGTGTGTGTATGTGTGTGTATGTGTGTGTATGTGTGTGTGTATGTGTGTGTGTATGTGTGTGTGTATGTGTGTGTATGTGTGTCTGTGTGTATGTGTGTGTGTATGTGTGTGTATATGTGTGTGTGTATGTATGTGTATGTGTGTGTGTGTGTGTATGTGTGTGTGTGTGTGTGTGTGTGTGTGTGTGTTTCATTTGGGAATCCAGACCATTGGGACAGATAGTGAGGAACGTGCTGCCACCCGGTTAATTTGAGTAGAGTTAATTGGTGAGCATTACAATTTATACTTTTCATTTTATAAAGTATAATATAGTATGCTATTTATAATAATAAATAATTAATGTTTATCATGAAAATGATAGACGTTGTTCCTGTTAGAAATGTACCTGCCAGCTAATTTGTGAGTGAGCAGATAAGAGAAATATGAGATAAAGACGGTAAAGGGGAAAAAAATGATGTGCCCAGAGTCTCACACTCTCACCCAGCAATGTTTCTGAGGGAGTAAGGAAGATCACAGAGTAATTTACCATGGGGATCAGAACTGGTATCTAGGAATTTTCATGGACAGTGCACATAGTCAGGTGAAGGCTTAACAAATTGAAGATAATCATGAGAACTTTAGTTTTAAGGAAAATGCTGTAAAAATTACGCTTCAAATATCAGTTAGCCCTAGTCATTGCGGTCTTCCACAATCTTCTTGTGTTTATGCAGAATTTTACATAGTACATCTGGAGTATGCATTTTGTTTCCATTTACAAAACAATTTTGACAAAAGCATTTAATAAGATTCACCAATTTTGTCCAAAGAAAAGTCTGCTCTATGTCATGTTTGACCTTTGACTTTTGACTCCTTAGAATGGTCAGGTATAAAAGGGAGTGATGCCCAAAGAGAGCTAATTATTAGACCAAGCTGGATGGCTAATTTGTCCTGGAAAAGCCCTTTACTGGCCTTGCCTGGCTGTTTTTGTCACACACCATTAGTCTTGAATAGGCTTCTCCCAGGAAAGCATCCTATGTTGGCTGCCCATTGGGAGCAGGTGCTGGGCCTTATTGAGCAGTCGTAGCTACTGCTGGGGCTTTGTTGTTGCCTATGTCTTCCTGCAGGGCTCAGCCCCTCTTGGGAACCAGCTGCATGGACCTTGCCAGCCACATTGCTTCCCTGCCTGAGTGCTTGTTATATAACTCCAGCTCTTAGCTCGAGTTCCCTATAGCCGTGGTCACACAGATCACATAGAGTTGTGTTTGCCTTATAAAGTGCAGATATTCTGGTTGAATTTACATATAGGATAAAACAATGACTCTAGTTTTAGTCTGCCTAAAACTTTCTATGGGATATACTCTCATTGGAAATATTATTCAGTCCCATCTGCAGTCTGTGTTTAACTAGGCCTCGTGCTTTAATTCGTCAGACCTGGTACTGTCATCAAGGGTGTTACCCAAGCTCCTGTCCCTTTGGTTGCGAGCCTAGCCTTTAATGGCTGAGCTCTCTGTCCAGCAAGGCACTTCTAGATCTTGACTGAGCTGATCTAAGCTTAGTTGATACAATGCCACATTTTGGGAAGGCTTCACAAGTATTTTTGCACAGTATAGTTTATCTTAGAAATTCTCTCTCTCTCTCTCTCTCTCTCTCTCTCTCTGTAATGAGTAAGATTTTGATAATGGGAGCAATCACAGAATTTGGGTCATAGGTATGACATAGTGGTTCTGATAGGAAAGCTGACTTGGCTGAACACTGGTTGCTATGGAGTTTCCTTTAACCATCAAAAATAGCCGTTCAAGCTTAAAATAAGGGCAATGATCAATTCAGAGTCTGGAATCTTTTCTTTTATGGGGGTACTGAGGAGCAGAAGTAAAATGATGTAGTTTCTGAGTTGCCTGCTTCTAACATTAACATATACTGCTGTTGACAATTTATCTTTGTTTTTAAACTCTGCTGAATGAGGCTGTATAGAATTTGCAGCACCATATTAAAACTAAGAAGAGACAATTATGCTAACGATTCATAATGAACAATGTATGAATGAAAAATACACACGTTATATGATGATGAATTCTTATTCGATGGAGTCTAATACAGACACTACCATTCATTGTTTACCAAACTGCTAAGAGTGGAGAGGACAGAGTCGGAAAGCAACTTGGCTTTTCAGCCCACCTGGCATTTCTGGTTATGTCAGGGTTCACTATGCACTAGGTAAATCCACGACACTCAGTCTGAAGTACAATTCTTTCATAGTTCTCTATTTCCTCTCTCTTTAAGTCTTAGATTAGTGGTTTTAAAATAGCAAGGCCATGTTCATTCAGGCAGTAGGCTGACGTAGGCTCTGCAGTTCTCTGTCTCGTCGTCTTGAATGTGTTGCTTGTACTATGAGGATGTTATGGGTTTTTTTTTTTAAATACCGAAGTATGTGCTTTATTCTTCTGATATGATTATGTGTACTAATTCCCACTCGTATTATACTTGAACTTTTATAAAGGAACCAAAGGGAGAAAGAGTCAATGGTTGCCTTCTGAGTGATAAGCTCTGATTCCTCCTGTTTTTGAGAGAATTTGAAGGGAAGGAAAATTGCTTTGATGCAGAATTTACTTTTTTTTTTTCTTTCAGGAAACACTCTATTGACCAAAACAAATGGTGGTGAGGTGGTGACAGTAATAATCGGCAGCCTCTGGTGTCTAAAGCCATTTGCTTGAATTATTTATGTCGCAACCCAATGAGACTCTCGTAAGAGCAAGTCAGATAGAGCGGCGAGGATCATTTATGCACTGTGGCCACAGATCTGGTTGACTGGTCTCATCTGCTGAGCCTGATGCCTTAAAAGCTCAGGGGAGGAGTTCATTTCAAAACAGCCCCACACCCGTCAGAGTTTGATTAGCCCTTCAACAGCTTCATTCTGAGCCTTGCCCAAAGCAGGCTGGTACAGGGTGCTTTAGTTCCTCTAAGGCTGTCTGCCTATAACAGCTCCATAGCAGGTGTCATACTTGGGTCACCTCCTTAGATTCTTAAGGGATATTTTTACACATTTTCCTTAAAAAATGTACCTTAAAATTATCGGGAATTAACAGAATTAGGAGTTGTTATTTTCTAGCAGTGTTAGATGTGATTGTTATAGTTGAGCTGTCTCCTGGCATAGATTATCAGTGTGTTACTGAGACTCAGATGGTCTTGATGTTTTCTCCTACAACTCATTAACTCTGTTTTCTTCCATTGTGGTATGCTATGGCCAGGAGGGTGGGGCTAGGGGGTTCTATTTATTGGTGAGTCTATAAAATTAAATTGCCTCAAGAAAATTTATATAGTTTTCTCTATGAGCAGATGCGCATAGATTCTATGTGGCCTTTGGAGCATTGCTCACAAACTTTATCTTCTTTGAAATTTAAATCCATTGTATGAATTTTAAGAAAGATTTTTTTAAAGCTTTAAGAGAGCAATGCATTTATGACATTTTTCCTAGTAGCATGCATTGATTTTTGCCTTGAGCATTGCAAAGTATCTCTGGGAATTAAATGAATGCATAATACTGTTTAGATTTTATATTTGTACCTATTTTATATTGAGCCTCTTAATATACTTTAAAATGTTCACCAAAATTTCATGAAAAAAATTGCTCAGGGTATCATGTTTTTTTGTATAATTAATCTATTAAAATTATTTCTATGTCAGTGTATAGCAATCAAAAGTAGTTGGACAACTAGTAGATAAAGTAAATTGGTAGCTCTTAGTGTCTTTTATGATAAAAAGGCATCCAAACAGATCTTAAACAGATCTTAAAGAGCAGGAACCATCCTATTCACAAATAACAATTATAAAAAACACATTTAACTTTAATCTTGCTGGTTTGGAAGAGTGCAGAACTCAACTATTATTAAAAAGAATTATAACCTCTTCAAAGTTCTAATCTTATAAGAAAAGAAATATTAAATATCCCTAAAGGAGAAAACTAGTTTCAAAAATATTCTTTGTGTGTGAGAGTTGGATAGACATAGTTTTTATCCCAATTAACCTCTATACTCTTTCTAATTAGCAATTCCAAAGACTGTTGTATGTTGTTTCTGCTCTTTTATACTCAACAAAAATATATTTCTTATTCTAGACCAGGCAATGAAAGCAATTATCATTATTAGAAGAAAAAATCCTTATCAAAGGTACTTTTAGCGGATATTAAATATAAAAATTTGATGGTACCTAGGACATCCTTAACCATCCTAGAGTATCCATATGCAACTCATTCTTCCAAGATGAGGAGTGATCCTTTCTTTGCACCTCAATCTTCATCATCTTTGATGTCTGCAATGTCGGTATGGGAGAAGAAGCCTCTTCATAGATCAGGTTGGAACTGGTGCAAAATTTTTAGAGTTCATCTGGTCCAGTCACCAGAGACAGGTTGAAATCAAGGTTGAAATCATGAAAATATAACAGATGAGTTTGTTGTGTTTAACTATCTTATTTGTAAAGACGTTCTGGGTATCTGAAGAAAGATTTGAACCTAACTCATACTCCACATGAGATTCAACCTTTGCCTAAGGAAATAAAGTCTGCTGAATTACCTGATTCTCACCCTTCTTTCCATGAGAGCCTTAAATGAGAAGTTTTCAGATATACACTTGACAATTGGAAAAGTGTGTGTGTGTGTGTGTGTGTGTGTGTGTTCATTTCACTGTTTAGTCCAAGCTTCTTGCTGGTTGAAAAAAATAAGTCACTAGTCTTAGATACTTTCCTCTTCTAGTCCACCCACCAAGGTCCTTTGATTGGTTCAGTTATCTGTGTTGTTCAGAGGATAGCAAGAGGTGACATCATGGCTATATTAGGTCATTTAGAAAGGCAGATTGGTGAAATTCCTGAGACTTCTTCTAATTAAGTAGGATACTTAATCTCATTGTCAACTTGAGTGGATTTGGAACCTCCCAGGAGACAGTCCTCTGGGTATGTCTGTGAGGATGCTTCCAGAAATTTTTATCTGAGGATGGGAAGGACTATCTTGAGTATGGGCGGTACCTTGCCAGCAACTGGTGTTTCCAGACTGATTAGAAGGAGAAAACCAGTTTAATACTAACAGTAATCTCTCTGCTTTCTAATTGTGACCAAATATAGCTTCTGCTGCTGTTCCCTTTCATTAAAGATGTATGGTAGTGAGGCGAAATATACCTTTCTCTTTTACGGTGACTTTGTCAGGTATTATCTCACAGAAGTGACAAAAAATTGAGAAATGGGGCCAGTGCTGTGATAAAACCAGCCCTATGGATTTTGTGCATTTTGAACTTATTTTCAGGATGAATCTGGAAGAATGGGGAATTAGAGAAACACTACAGTGTTGTAAGCAGAGGTTAACTGGCCAATGTGGTGGTAATTTGGGAGGGCAGAAAGCTAACAGGAAAGTTTGGTGTACAGTGCCTGTAATCCTGGAATTTAGGAGCTAGAAGCAGGAGAGAGTGGGAGCTTCTTGGATACATAGACAGTTTGAGGCTATCCTAAACTTTTTTAGACCTTGTCTCAAAATATCAAAACAAACTAAAAGTACAAGCAGTGCTTATATTGTGCTCATGAGTTTCCGGATGGGAATGAGGACTCCATTTGGAATTAGGTTAAAGATTACTGATCTTAACTTCTGGCAGAGTTTCTTCTTTTATTCCACCTGTGTGTCCTGAGGATCTGAGCAAAACAGGATTCAAAGGTAATGCACCAATTTGCTTACTTGAAGGAAATTACAAGACAGGATCATATTCATGCTGTGGTATAGCCATTGCTCACTGCCATTTTCCATGAGGGAGCAGGTATGAAAAATGTGCAGTTAACTGATGAAAGAAGCCTGTGAAATTTAAAGTTATAGATGAGCAAGGTGCCGGGAACACATGTGCAATTACTAAAGTGATTAGCATAGTGAGGAGAATCCCCCATCCTGGATCAGTGCTTGGAAAGCAAATTCGAGGACAAGACCCCATCTAAGACTCCAACTTATAAACATACAAATTCATTTGAAAGGATAAATCTCAAGTTGAAGATGCCCCTGAAGAGCTTATCTGCTCTAAAGCAGCTGCTTAGGGGACTGTTTTCCACTGTTAAATTCCAAGGTGGGGGCACATTTGACGTTATAATCATGGTTAGAAAGGGGACAGCTTACATTCTGAACTGACACAGCAGAACCGCCTAGTATCACTTGTAAGATTCTGGTTTTGCAGTCATGCAGCATGCCTGAGTTGGTCATGGAGGTTTACTGCAAGGTCTCAGCCTCTGAGGGTGGGTGGTTTATGATAGGATCGGATTCTCAGTAAGGAGATCTTGAGAGGCCATTCTATGAATCTGTGAAAGCAATGCTGATCCAGTGAAGGCCACTATGTGAACTCAAGAAGGCAATGTTGTGGTGAAGGCCACTGTGTGAATCTGTTAGGGGAATAAAATTGCAGTGAAGGTTCTAAGGTGTTAGGTATCCCAGACCCATGAAGAATCCTCCATCAGGGGAAGCTACAGGCACAGAAGGGAGCCTGCTCACGGAAGAGGCTCATGTGTTTCAGGAGGCAGAACTAGAGGGGTGAGGCTACAAGTGTCAAACGTGTAGGAACCTGGTATTTTATATCTGCCTGCCCAAACTTAGGACAATGGCAGAGTACTATATATATTATTTCATAAGCTGATCTTCACAGGTTATTTTGGCCTCCATTCCATAGTTAATATAGATATATTTCAAATTTGAAGATACTTACATTAGTTATAATGGTTATAAGCATTTGTAATAGTTTATCAACTCATTGTTGGATTTAGTCCATTTAAAACTTCTGCCTACTATAAACAATACTTTAAGAATACTGTAATCTTTAGATATTTTTGTATTTTCATGATCATTGACAAATATTAATCATAATATCACTATTGTCTAAGTTATTTATTTAATTCTTTTGGTTTACCTTTGTTTTAGTATGTATATCTGTTGATATGGCAAATGTGTTTTGTCTGTGCTGTGCCTGCTAATTTTGGATTTTGTTTACTATTATTAATCACCTACTATCTATATTCTGTTTGCTCTGATATGTATATATTTGTGTGAATGTTCTACAAATAATTTGGAAGCAAGGGTTATGCTATGCTTTGAATGATTTTACTAGCTCCATTAAAATTGTGTTTCTATATAATACACTGTTTATGTAAAATCTATATGATTTAAAGTTCTGTGAAGCCATTAGCTTCCATTCCTCTCTGACAAATCCAGGCCATGCTTTGTATTTTGTAATGGTCAGCATTAACATGCACTGGTATGTCTGGGCCTCATTCCTGACTCATGCTGGGCTTATTGCCCTGTTTGGTTAATAGAAACACAGCAACTATGTGATATAGAACAAATATTAAATGAAGGAATTGTTCAATTATGTTCAAACCCTAGTTCTAGCACCATCTTACCTGTAGGGACTTTAGTTTACTCTTTGAAAACAAAAGTCTGGGAGAATGGATAGTTTAAGATCTCTTTCAACTTTAGCTTTTCCCCTCTAGCTTTGGAATCTGAACATAATATTCATAGTAATGGTATATTCTTCCATGTAGCCAATTTTAGTATTCATATTATGATTCTGTTTCATACACTGCTATTTGGAGTGCTTCATAGAATGGAGGTTACTGATGCTGCTGTGCTGACCTTAGCGTACAGAAGCTTCAAGTTGCCAGTTCTGACTGCTAATATCAGCATCAGTTACCAAACTATCTGAAAACCACTGTTCTCTATTTGAACAAAGCAATGACTGAAAAATAGTGAAAACGTAAAGATTACTAGTATCTGATCATTCATGCTCAAAAAAATTATATTGCCTTATACTTTTCTGTTTTTACTTAGTTTACATTTTACCTAGAGTATCATGAAAAATTGTTTTATCTTTACTGTGCATTTCATGCCACTTCTCAAAGAAGAGTAAAAGTATTTCACTATGTTAGGAAAATGGGAATGAAAATTATTTATTACATCTATTTAAAACACAAAAGAAAATGTTTTCCCTAGAGAATGATTTTCATTTTTTATTTGTCTGTTTTTCTCTCTTTCTTTCTCTCTTTCTTTCTTTCTTTCTTTCTTTCTTTCTTTCTTTCTTTCTTTCTTTCTTTCTTTCTTTCTTTCTTTCTTTCTTGCTTTCTTTCTTTCTCTTCCTTCCTTTTTTGTTTTTCTTTCTTCCTTCCTTCCTTCCTTCCTTCCTTCCTTCCTTCCTTTTCTTTCTTTCTTTCTTTCTTTCTTTCTTTCTTTCTTTCTTTCTTTCTTTCTTTCTTTCTTTCTTTCTTTCTTTCTTTTTTCTTTCCTATCATCTATCATCTGCCTATCTATCATCAATGTATCTATGCATCTATCTATCATCTATCTATCTATTATCTATGTATCTATCATCTATCTATGTATCTATCTACCTATCTCTATCTGATCTATTATCTATCTATCTATCTATCTATCTATCTATCTATCTATCTCTATCTATTATCTATGTATCTATCATCTATCTATCTATGTATCTATCATCTATCTATATATCTATCTACCTATCTCTCTCTATCTATTATCTGTCTATGTATCTATCATCTATGTATCTGTCATCTATTACCATCATCTAACTGTATCTCATATTTGGGAATATATATTTAAGTTTAGACATGTCACCTATATATCTATGATATATCTAGATATTTTATATCAACATAGTTAATTATAAGACACACTTCAAAAGGCTGCTCAGAAAGTTCACAAGATGAAATATTTGCTTTCTACCATGATAATGCGCCATGGCTTTGCATTTTTTACTCTTCCTTTTCTTACACTTGATGGCCAGGGCTTGTGAAGTAGGAGCTGAGATCTTTAACTCTGGTCTTCTGACAGTATAGGTGCTCTGAACCATGGAGCTATTTCTCCAGTCCCTAGGTGTGTTTTAATGTTTGTGCTCACAGTTTTAATATTTTTGTTGCTTTTCTGCCATTAAAGAATTTGTTTTTTTTCTTTTTAAACAAATTGGTGTTTCATGTGGTTTGTGTCTTTGTCAGAATCCTAGATTACAAGCACTATGACAGAGATACCTTCATGAGAATAAAAAACGCTAATACAATTAAATATAGAATCCAAGCTTCTTGGATATTTTTTGAGCATAAAACAAAAAACTTAAACCTGGTATGTTATGGCCAATATTGAATAGCAATGTACAAAGGGCAGTGAGTGGCAAGGGGGTGAAAATATGAAAGTAGACGGGAATTGAAGGGCCAGATGGAGGGTTTGCTGAGATGCATGCTGGTTGCCAAGCCTAATGGCTGAAGCTCAATCCCCAAGGATTGAACAGTTGAAAATAGGACTGTCTCCTGAAAATTATCCTCTGGCCATCAAATGTGTACTGTGTCATTCAGGCATGCATGCATTCATGTGCACATGTGGCACACACACACACACACACACACACGTAAGTCAATGTCAAAACAAGAAGGGTTTGGAAACATGATTGTCATTGGGATTTTCATAAGCGGGTTAACATTTTCTGACCTAAAATGTGAACTAAGCAGAAGTATACAGAGCTGAATGAACATTGTGTGCACAGACAATTCAAGGTGCTGATTTTAGTAAGGGAAATGGCTGCTCTGGAATCTTTGTTTTGGCCTCCAGATTTTTTTCATTACTTCCAGATGAAGGTCAATATAATTTAATCATTCATCCACAACAGGGCCTAATGTGGCCTTATGTAATTTATGAACATAACAAAGGATTAATGAAAAAGTAACTGATGACACAGAAATGATAACTATATGCAATTTATTACATAGCCCAATCATGTTGCCACACATTTCTTCATGATGAGAAGAAATGAGCACCTAGCAAGTGCTTCATTTGCCAACTTTATCATTGTGCAAACTCATACTCTATTCATAGGCCCCAAGATATTATGACATCCCGAGAGGATACAATCTTACAAGGACAACCACCCATTATTGACTATTACTGGAAATATGACTACATAGCAAGTGAATGACCCTCATACACTGGAATCATATATACACATATATGTACATATACATATGTATGTATTTCACTTTCACACTTTAAAATGTGAGAAAAAACTTAATGCTATGAGCAATAAAGAACAGATCTTTAGAAGTGTAACAAAGGTCTCCATCTGTGGTTTTTCTTTAATGATCTATTTTAGGTGACTTGAAGAGAAAGTATCATGAAGAAATAGGTGCACAGTTAACTCAAAGCTAAGAAATGTTACAAAGAGGCTGTCTGTCTGGCTTTAACATAATACACAGAAATATTGACTCTGCTTAGTAAAGAGTTTTTCTTTGTACTTCTCGCTTGCATATAGAAAGTGGATAGTGAAAACTAAGTTTGCCAAATCCAGGAAAGAGCATACTGTTTACCAAGGAATAGGATAAAAAGTTGACAATATGTCAAGTCTTATAATGAATGAGCACTAAGAAATTATGGATTCATAAGAAAGGAACAAGGTTGCGAACTGGTGAGCTCTTGATGAAGTGATTTTTGCTGTACCTATTCATTTAACAATGTTTAAATAGCTTCTGGTTTTAATCACCTTCCAGTAGCTTTTTTAGCCATAAGAGGTGGATTCCAAGTTCCTTATTAGTTCATGTACAGAATGATCATACTTGGAGCAATTTGCTTTATCTTCTCTCTCTCTCTCTCTCTCTCTCTCTCCTCTCAGTTCTCAGCATTAGATGTGGAGTACTTCTCCAATGATGCCTGTGAAGAATCTTTCCATGAAAACCTTTAGAGCTCTGATGTCTTTTTTGTCTTCATCACAGCGCTGTCTGATAGTTGTCTGTTAGGTTTCGTGTTAAGTCATGGTCTCTCCTGGCTGTCACAACTTTATTTTCAGTTGGAGCCTTTTATTTATTTATTTCACATTGCCTTTTATAACTTGTAACTATATTTATTTTGTGCATACTTCTTGACTTTGCTCAATAATGCCCCCTCCCAGTAGAACACACAGTTGGTGAAGGCAGGATTCATTTTCTTATAAGGCAGTTTGTGTTCTATTAGCTTCATCAGGAGATATTGTCAACTCAATGGGAGAAGCCAGAGAGTGGATTAGTCATGTCTCTGTCCTTAAACAGAAATGTCCTTGTTCTATCATGCAAAAAGATGATTTGCAAATATCATTTATATAAAGAGCTTAGATTATCAAATCAAATACTTCATTTATTTTTATAGTAGAAAGAACTTTACAAGTTATATTTAGACAAGCTTCAGGTAGCTTATCAATATTTTCATGGGAATAGGAATTTATTTATACTTGTATATGGTTATTTTATTTCTATATGGTAGAGCAATGGCTTTAGATAAGAGACTGAAGTCACTTTCATTATTTTACGTATTTACAATATGAATGCATATTATTACTACATTCCTTTTCTTTTATTTGAGAAACTTTCATTTAAACCTTTAATATTAGAAGTCAATAGGATCAAAGTGAAGTTTGAGAGAAAAATATTCATTTTCAACAGGAAAATAGCTAAGGGGACAGTTTCAGTGACAGCTGACAGTACTCTGCACAGAAGAAAAACAATATTCCATTCTCACAGAGGATTCCACTCTCCAGTGGTCTCTTGCCTAAATTCCAGTGGGAATGGGTTTTGATTCCCTAAGAGCGAGCCCTGCACCCACAATTCCTCCACATATTTGAATGTAAACAAAGGGTTAAATGTAGTGATGACACTACAGACAAGTACAAACTCCAAGTCTCAATCAAAATTTTCCCTCTTGAAGTATAGCCCCTTTCCTATGTTAACTGCCAGGTAAAAGGCGGAAATGGCTTTCGTTTGTCTGAGAATATTGGCTAGGAAAGACAGGAGGCAAGCAGTGTCCAGCTGGGAGTTCCCTGCTGTGGGAGGGGAGATTGCTCCTTCTTTATTTTAAGCACAAAGAACTGAGATTTCACTGCATAATAAACTGTTTCGTCAACGTATCCACGAAATAACGAGCATCTCTCGGCGCTTTGTTTCTTTCTTGCAAAGATGTGACACGGAGTCTACTGAAGTCAGGAAGAGTTTTGGGATGAAGCGGAAGCAGCAGGTTAAGATTATTAGAGAAACAGAAAGAGAATCATAAACAGAATCGAGACTTTCTCTCCTTCCTTTGCTCAGAGAGCGCTAGCTCACTTACAGAATGGAATTGGTTCCTCTGTGAAGTCTTCAGCTGTATCTAAAAGGATAATTGGATCAATGGGTACTGATGCTTCCCTGTCTCAATCTAAGCCAGCGATTTAGAGGGGAAATGGAGGAAAATCTCTTAAGACTGAGGGAATTTGGATCCAGACACTGGGATAAGTTGGCTTAGAAGGGAGAAATTGAAGACTGTATCATTATTAATTACCTGAAGAAGGCTCTAGGACAATGGTTTTTAACCTGTGGGTTGAGACCCCTTGGGCAAACTCTATTTTCAGAAATATTTATGTTATGATTCATGCAGTAGCAAAATTACAGTTATAAAATAGCAAAAAAAAAAATGTTTGTGGTTGGGGCTGCCACATGAGGAGCTCTGGCTCCAGTTGCATATGTAGCAGAGGATGGGCTTGTTGGACATCAAGGAGAGGAGAGGCCCTTGGGCCTGAGAAGGCTCAACGGATGCCCCAGTGTAGGGGAATGCCAGGACGGGGAAGCAGGAGTGGGTGGTTAGGGGAGGGGGCATGGGATAGGGGAATTTTTGGAGGGGAAACAAGGAGGAAAGGGGATAGCATTTGAAATGTAAATAAAGAAAATATCTAATTTAAAAAAAAAAGTCACATTAGGGAGGTGGAGAACCACTGCTATAGGACCAATGTTCAGCATGTGCCTACTGCCTCCCGTCCTGCAGAGGTCATCTCTTCAGAAGAGTGTGTCTTCTCACATGCTGTTTTACCCAGTCAAGATATTGACAATTTTGCACTGACACTTGTAAGGCTAGGGAAGGGTCACAGACGATGCTACCAGAGGAACACTCCTTTTCCTTTAATGCATAACGCTACACCTCTGTTCTTCCCAGGTCTTCATTGTTTATGTAGAGTTATATAGTAACTAAAAGCTCAGGGTTTTCAATAAAGAATTTTCTTTCCTCAGGTATTGATTATGTCAACGGACATCTACCTAACACGATTCTATTAACCACATCCTGAGTTCTCTGCTATTTTCTTATTTCTAACCTTTATCATTTCCTGCTCAGCAGCCCATATTTAGTTCAAGGTAAAATTTACCATGCATTTACAACAGTGCTGGAACATACTAAGCCTAAGATAACTTTCATTTTCTATATTATAATCTTTTTATTTGATTGCTTTCTTTGCTTCTCCCAAGTGACTGCCAACAAACCACTCATTCTCATCTCCTGGTTGGGATATATCCTTTTATATGAAAATGATTCTATGAGAGAATAGTTGGATATAAAATAAACCTTGTTAAACTAGAAATGATTTGGACACATCTAATGAGAAGTTAAGCATTCTTTTTTATTTTAATGATTTGGAGGAATTATTTTTGTCTTCCATCATATTTGAAGAAAGTAGTAAAGATGATTTTTTTTAACTGAAAAATTGAATAAACTTTCCTGGAGTTCCTCCTATGTATATAGAAAATTTAATGTAAATCTTTAAGAAAGAAACATTCTACTCTTACCAAATATGCAGAGATGTACACAGAGATACACAGAAACACACACAGATACACACACACACATAGTCATGGACAGACACAGAGATAAATACATAGACATAGACACACACACAGACACCCACACATATATAGACACACACATAGATACAGACATAGACACACACAGACACAGACATACAGATACACACAGACATAGACACACACAGATACACAGACACTAACACCAACAGACACACACACACAGACACATGGGCACAGACACCCCCCCATTGTATTCATATTCTTGATTGAAAGAAAAACATATTTCAGGTTAGTGAAGGAATTAACACTCCTGGATGAGAGTTTTTCCCTAATCTCCTCAGGATGTTTTTCTGATAACAGGTAGGGGCTCTGTTTTGCTCTATTTTCACTTCATTTACCATTGAGCCCATCTGAGGTCACCCATTGTTTATCAAATTAGCTAAACTAAAATGGGCAACGAAAAAAAAACCCAGCACCTTCTTAATTCACTCATCCATATAAAGTCTGCAGAGATGTATGTGTACGTCAGTATAGTGAAAAAGGAGCAATCACAGCTAGTCTAAGATGTCAGAAAAATAAGAAAATTAGGGGGAAAGGCTGGTTATAGCCTTTGATGGGTGCAGTAAGGAGGAGCTTGGGAGCTGGTCCACTAGCCAGGCTTCTGAACAGGGATTACATGTACCAGCAGTATTTTCTATTACTATTACTGTGACATCCAAGCTGGTAAAACATAGTGTCAACCTCATTTACAGAGAATTACACAAACATACTTATATCCTGTGGTGGTTTGAATAAGAATGGTCCACAGAAACTTACAAATTTGAAAACTTAGTCACTAGTGAGTGGTACTATTTGGAAGGAACAGGAGGATTAAGAGGTGTGACCTTGTTGGAGGAAGTGTGTCACTGGGGGTGTGCTTTGAGGCTTCAAAAACCCATGTCAATTTCAGTGTGAGTGTGTATGTGGTGTGTGTATCTCTGTCTCTCTTTTTCTTTTCTTCTGCCTATGCCTCAGGCTGTAGCTCTCAGCTATTTCTCCTGCACCAGGTCTGCACGCCACCATGCTTCCTGCCAGGATGACAATGGACTAAGATGCTAAAATTGCCTCAATCAAATACTTTTTTCTTTTCTTTCTTCCCTTTCTCCCCTTCCTTCCTTTTTCCCCTTTCTTCCCTCCCTCTCTTCCTTCCTTCCTTCCTTCCTTCCTTCCTTCCTTCTTTCTTTCTTTCTTTCTTTCTTTCTTTCTTTCTTTCTTTCTTTCTTTCTTTCTTTCTTTCTTTCTTTCTTTCTTTCAATAAAAGTGGCATTGGTAATAGTGTCTCTTTACACAGAGCAGAGACTAAGACATATCCATTTGTAAAATTAAACCATAAAAGCTAACACTATATACCTAGTGTTTTTTTTTTTATTTAATACTGCAACCAAAACTACTCTTTGGTTTTGGTATTATATCAATAGTAGAAAGGTTTTAATTCTCTAAGTCTTTTTTATAAGTACTGTGCATGTGTATGTGTGTGTGTGTGGGGGGGAGTGAGTTTGAATGAATATGGCCCCTAAGGCTCATATGTAGAATTCTTGGTTCCCAGTTGGTAGACTGTTGGGATAGATTAAAAGGTCTGGTCTTATTGGAGTAGGTATGAAGTAGGTATGGAGAAGGTTTAGTTGTGTCATTGGGGATGTGCTTTGCAGTTTCAAAAGCCTACACTAGGCCAAGTCTCTCTCCGTCTCTTTTTTTCTCTTTCCCCTGCCTGAAGATCAGGATGTGAGCGCTTAGGTACTGCCCCAATGCCATGACTGTCTGCTGGCTGCCTTGTTCCCTATCATGATGGTCATGGACTAACCCTCTGAACCTATAAGTGAGCCCTTAATTAAATGCTTCCTCTTGTAAGTTTCCTTAGTCAAGGTGTCTTTTTCTCAGAAATACAACAATAACTGTGGCAGAACTTAGTACCAGGAACTTGGGGATTGATGTGACAGGCCTGACCGTGAAGCTTGTTGGCAGAACGTGGACTTTGGATTAGGAAAGTATTTGAATGGTGTAAGTGGGCCTTAATGAGTGTTCCTAGTGGGAATATGGGAGAGAGAGAGAGTAACATTGAGAGAAATGTAAACTTTGGTGACCTGGATAAAGAAGTTTCAGAGGGGAAGAATATTAGATACTACTCTTGTGGTATTTTGGGAAAGAACGTGCTGTGTTCTGCTGCTATCCGTCCAGCTGTCTCTTGCAGGCCAAATTAAAGAGCTGTACTTTAATGTGCTTGGCAGAGGAGATTTCAAGATAGCCAAGCTGGACAGAGAAATACAAAATGTACAGTTTGTGAAGGAAAGGAGTACCAGGAAACATACGTTGGAGTCAAGCCCCGTTCTCATGGGATAAGAAAGTCCTAATGTCGAGTAGAATGAAGAGAGTGCTACCCTCAAGGCAAGATCCTACCCAGCTAATCCTGAACCCTGCGAAAGGAAACCGCTGGGGGAATTTCTTCTGCTTAAAACCCATCAAGTTAAAACCTATGCAGATCTAATTTCAGGAGGATGCCAGATTCTGTGCTAAGCAAACAGAAGAGGTCGGCAGATTCGGTCATGTGGTTCTAGCTTTATCAAGGATACAGGAAAGGGATTGTGGAATCTCCCTCTGCACTTAAGGCAGGTTACTGTGACCAGCAGTGTGGCCAGGAGTCCCTTCACGGAAGCTCAGAGAAGCTATTGCATAGAGCTATGAAGATGAAGCCTATATTGTGTCAGAAACCCCAGGATGTTGAAGATGCCAGAGACATGGGATACCTGTCAAAGAGAAATGCATACAGGAAGTAGAACCAGCCCTAGGAAGAAAAGTGCATTGCAGTTAACAAAGCCAGAAAGGGCAGAGAGTGAAAGAACCATTTAAGAATCTGGACTTTGCCCTGCCGGGTTTCAGTCTTGACTTAGTCTGGTATTTCTTCCATGTGCCTCCTTCCCTCCCTTTGGAATACTGTTTACTCTGTGCCTCTGCATGTGGAAGTATGTGAGCTGCTTTTTGATTTTTCTTTTGCTGAAGATTAGGGTTCAGAGACTGCCTTGAGTCTCAAAAGAGACTTTTAAACAGACTTGAGACTGACAAACTATGGGGACTTTGAAGTTGAACTGAATACATTTTATATTATGAGGAGGCTGTAAGCTATATATGGGGGTCAGGGCATGGACTGTGGTGGTTTGAATGAGAATGGTCCCCATAAGCTCATAGATTTGAGTGCTTGGTTCCCTATTGGGAAGGAGTAGAAGGTGTGGCCTTGTTGGAAAAGGGGGGTGGACTTTGAGGTTTCAAAAGCCTATGCCAGGCCCAGTCTTTCATTTCTTCTTTATCTCTCTGCTCTCTGTCTCTGTCTTTCCCTCTTTCTCCCTTTTTCTTTCTTTCTTTCTTTCTTTCACGTTCTTTCTTTCCTTCCTTTCTTCCTTCCCCCCACCCTCTCTCTCTCTCTCTCTCTGGCTCAGCAACCTTTGGGTCAGATGTGAGCTCTTAGATAATGCTCGAGCACCATGTCAGCCTGCCTGCCACCACATTCCTTGCCATGACGATAATAAACTAAACCTCTGACACTATAAGCAAGCCCCCAATGAAATCCTTCCTTTTATAAGTTTTTGTGGTCAAGACATATTGTCACAACAATAGAACACAAACTAAGACTGTGCTAAAATATGTGCGTATATTATGTGTGCATATGTGTGTGTATGTTTTCTACTAAAGCCTTTCATTAGAAAGATTATGATTAAATATAGTGGTATTAAAATAATCTTCTAAATTCTGAAGAATAGATATCTGTTGTGAGAAAAAGATAATTTTATAAATTCACTGAAAATAACCTCATGAGAGTAGTTCTGAAGTGTCACACCTGTAGACATGTGTAGGACCTCTTTCTTTTGTAACTGAAGCTTTTAGAACAATGTTGTCATTTAGAGAACACAGAGAGTCCACCTCTGATAAGATCATTCCTATGTCGACAGTAAGTGACCCTGCTGCAAAGAGTATACTATGTAAATATGTGTATAATGGCCAATCTAAATAATCTTCTCTCCTCCTCCTCTTCCTCCTCCTTGTCTTCTTCTTCCTCCTCCTCCTCTTCCTCCTCCTTTTCCTCCTCCTCTTCTTCCTCTTCCTCTTCCTCCTCCTCCTCTTCTTCTTCTTCCTCCTCCTTCCTTTCTTCTTCTTCTTCTTCTTCTTCTTCTTCTTCTTCTTCTTCTTCTTCTTCTTCTTCTTCTTCTTCTTCTTCTTCTTCTTCTTCTTCTTTTTCTTCTTCTTCTTCCTCCTCCTCCTCCTCCTCCTCCTTTCTTCTTTCTTCTTCCTCCTTCTTCCTTCTTATTCCTTCTTCCTCCTTCCTCCTCCTCCTTCTTCCTCTTCCTCCTTCTTCCTTCTCCTCTTCCTCCTCCCCCTTCATCTTCTTCCTCCTCCTTCTTCTTTCTTCTTTTCTTCTCCTCCTCCTCCTCTTATTCTTCCTCTTCCTCTTCCTCCTCCTCCTCCTCTTCATCCTCCTCATCCTCCTTCTCCACCTCGTCTTCCTTTTTCAGTTTGAGACAGAATCTCATATTCCCATTTTGGACTTGAATCTACTATGGAGCTGAGGGTGACTTTGAACTCCTGACTCTTTTCCTTCTGAGATTAGAGATGTGTATCACCAAGCCCAACTGATTTTTTAAAATAGATATATTTAACTGTTATTCTTTTAAGTGGAGCCTTTGTGTTGGTTGGAGTCATCTCAGGCTTGTGAGCTCAGCCTTCCAAGTAGCTGGAACTAAAGGCGCACACTACTATATCCAGTATTAATCTAAACATTGAAAAGAATAGTTAGCCAACTTTGGGGAATTCTCTACCTGAAACATGTAAATTGTTACTAGTAAAATTAAGAAATCCAAAGGTTGGTAAACAAGTTGGGTAGAACATTAAGTAAAATTAAGAAACAGAGAAAGAGTCCAAAGCCTATTTTTTCTATTCTTTGAATCAAAAAATGTGCTGGAGACTAGAGTGATAACTCTGAGGTTAAGAACATTGCCTGCCTGCGAAGGGCTCAGGTACAATTGCCAACACCCACATAGTGGCTCACAATCATCTGTAACTCTAGTCCCAGAGGATCTGACACCCCTTTCTGGCCTCCCAAGAACACAGAACACATCAAATAAATAAGTAAATAAAAGCTCACAAATATTGAAAAGTATGGCTGTTAGTTTAGCATTATGAAAAATAGTTTGTGGGGACGTCAGTGGTAGGCTTTGTAGTTCATGCTTGCTGTGGACTTCTAAAAGAATGTTATCATAGCATCTTATAAGAAAATCTTATTTTCCAAGAAAGTAATTAAAGAAGAGAAAGACAAACTTCCAGCATTGAGTGTGGGAAACACTTTGGTGAGTGGCGGTCCTTATATGAAGGTCACAGCACAGCCCCAAGGACTAACGAAATGGTTAGTCTCAGTCCACTCTGAGGACAGGTGATTCACAGGAAAGTGATTGTGAGGGAGTGTATAGAAGTATACAAGTATTTGAGGCAAGAAATATTGGGTACTTAGTTTCTCACACATTGAGTGTATCTTCTTCAATTATCACAACTCTAACTGACACCTGAAACGACTTAGTGGAGAAACAAACTCAACCTTCAAAAATTGCAAGGTACTCTTTCAACTGCACAGTATCCTCTAGATACCACAGTGATTAACAGTGTTATCAGCATCACCGTAGGGACCAGAGTGTTTTATGTAGTCCTAAAAGGGCCTGGCAGGGTTTTCAAAGGACAAGCCTGCTGTGAAGAGGTTTCAGTTCTTTGGTGTTGGTTCCTTCTAGCTGTCTTTGACTTTCATATTTTAAGGTTTATTTCCCTGGTGAAAGGATGCGATGCCCTTTTCTGAATGCTTGTTTTGGCTTGCCCATTTCTGGATGCCCATTTCTGGATGCCCGTTTCTGGATGCCCGTTTCTGGATGCCCATTTCTGGATGCTCGTTTCTGGATGCTCTCTTCTGGACGCTCTCTTCTGGAAGCTTGTCTCTGGATGCTTTCTTCTGGATGCTTGTTTCTGACAGCAAATGGTTATATTGTGTATCTCAACCTTACAAATGACAGTGAGCCTTTGCCGACACCACTGTCATTTTTCCACTGCTTGCTGTAGCCATAGTCAACCCCACTGTGTTCTTCAACATCACAGCTGATGGCGAGCCCTCGGCCTCATCTCCTTCGAGCTGTTTGCGGATAATTTCCAAAGACAGCAGAAAACTTTCATGCTCTGGGCACTGGAGAGAAAGGATTTGGCTGTAAGGGTTCATCCTTTCACAGAATTATTCCAGGATTCACGTGCCAGGGTGGTGACTTCACACACCATAAGGGCACCAGTGGCAGGTCTAGCTACAGAGAGAAATTTGAGGATGAGAACTTCATCCTGAAGCACACAGGTCCTGGCATCTTGTCCATGGCAAATGCTGGACCAAACACAAATGGTTCCCAGTTTTTTATCTGCACTGCCAAGACCAAATGGCTTGATGACTTGCGGGCATTTTACCCAT
This sequence comes from Apodemus sylvaticus, assembly GCF_947179515.1. Lineage (NCBI taxonomy): Eukaryota > Metazoa > Chordata > Mammalia > Rodentia > Muridae > Apodemus > Apodemus sylvaticus. The sequence continues at coordinate 49,824,491 of NC_067494.1, forward strand.
CAACCCATTCCTTCTGTAGCTCAGGAGAGCACCCCCAGCCCATCTGCTTGCAGTACCCTGTAATCCCTGCTCTCACTGAAGTTCTTTGGGTTCCATATTTTCCTCTGTCCCCTTCAGATCTTGCTGAATTGCAAAGTTAAGTTTATGATATGAATAAAAACTAAATAAGAAAAAACAAATGACAGTTGAGGCAAAGGCCTGTTTCTTATGGCATGAGCAGGTTATGAACTCTAGGAAAAATGTCAATGCTTCCTTCATGCTGAGATCCAGGCAACTGAGGACTGCAGCATTTGAAAGTTTTAGTTTTTGCTTTATGAAATCAAAGGGCCCACGTTCCTTGGGAGGCCATGCTTGAAGATTCCAAAGTGTGCATTTTATTTCAGCCCTAAACTCCACAATCAGACTCGAAGGATCGATTTTGTTTTCTTGTGAATTCAAAGATCTTGTTATGAAAGGTAAATATTTTTTCTCCAAAGGGGTAAATACAAGCAATAAACCTGAGTAAATATCAGTTCATATTTCCTTTAATAGATTCTTTTTTTTTATTACCACAATCCCTTGATGATTCAAATTGTGAAAAATGGATTAGGGAAGGAAATATATTTGGAAGCTAAAAAAGAAAAAGTTCAATGTCTTCTTCATTCTTTTCAGGTATAGCTATGTGTCCATAATTGCCATGGCTCTGGTTTACCTTCAAAGACATATTTGTGCTTCAGCAGTTTGGGTCTGTAATAATAGAAGCTTGCCTTATCCCACACAGGAGATGTTATCGATAATTGTGGAAAAGGGACAAGAATCAGATCAAATATTCTGCCGATACTTATCAGAAAAATCACACTGGACCTTGAGGGATAAGATTTACACTGAACAACAGATTACCTGGAATGAAGAATCTGTGTTCACAGTAGCTTCTGTTTTAAAGGTGAGGAAGTATTTTGCATCTCTAACATTCAGCATCCCTCTAGAGATGCATATGTGCCTTCTGTCCTTGAGCTTAGCAGATGAGGACAGTTTTCCTGAACTATGGATACATGACCTTTGAATAAGAGTCAAGGTAGGTAAAAGTCTGACAAGCTCAAAGATTCATCACCAAGACACAGATGAACACTTTATTTTATTTTTAATTTCTATATTCTTTGTTTACATTCCAAATGACTTTCCCTTTCCCAGTTCCCCCTCCCCATAAGTCCCATAAGCCCTCTTCCCTCAGCCCATTCCCCAAACAACCCCCTCCCACTTCCCTGTCCTGGTAAGCCCCTACATTGCTGCATCAAGCATTTCCAGGGCTAGGGCCCTCTCCTTTCTTCTTCTTGGAAATCATTTGACATGTGAATTGTGTCTTGGGTATTCAGAGCTTCTGGGCTAATATCCACTTATCAGTGACTGCATTCCATGTGTGTTCTTTTGTGACTGGGTTACCTCACTTAGGATGATATTTTCCAGTTCCAACCATTTGCCTAAGAATTTCATGAATTCATTGTTTTTAATTGCTGAGTATTATTCCATTGTGTAAATATACCACATTTTCTGTATCCATTCCTCCATTGAGGGACATCTGGGTTCTTTCCAGCTTCTGGCTGATTCTATGTGCTCTAAAGTTTGCTTCTGTGCTAAGACAGAGACGCATTTCCACCCTTTGAGGATTGTATAGATTTGGGTATAGGCCAATTCAGAGCCCTGGCTATCTGGGTCTGGCTTGTGGCTGAGCAGGTGGGGCCATTGGCTCTCCCTCGTCTGCACTACCAGGGCAAGCTCTCCTGGACTGCTCTGCCTGGGTCACTTGATGCTGTCATCCGCAGGACACAGGGTCGGCTCTTCTGCTCTTATTCCTTTAGGCCGGCTTTCACACACCCATGCCTCCAGAGCCAGCTCTCCAAAGCGCTGCAGCCGCTGATGGGGTAAAGCTAACTCTCACGACTCCAGGGACAGCTCTCCCAGCTACTGCAGGTGATGAAGGAGTGAGGGGAAGGACAGCCGCCCTTGGCCCCACACCACCTAGGGCCACTTCACACCAGAGTGGTGGAGCCAGCTCTCCTGAGGCTAGTGCACCCACTCCCCCTCAACTAAGGCCAGCACTGCTGTGCGGCCCAGAAGTGCAGGGCCTGCTCTCCCATGTGACACAACTGACAAGGGGCAGGACCAGCTCATCGTCTCTCATGACCCTGGGGCACGCTCTCAGGACTGCCTCAGGAGGCAAGGGGCAAAGGGGCAGAAGGCATCTCCCCTCTGCCTAGGCTGCCTCACAGCAGAGGGATAGCAGCGCCAGCTCTCCCAAACTCTGGCCCTGGGGGGGGCTTACCCGTCCCCCCTCCACCAAAGCCAGCTCTACTGTGCTGCCCAGATGAAGTGTGGGGCTCGCTCTCTCAAGTCTTACAGCCTGTGATGGACATCACGGGGCCAGTTCACCTGCTCTCATGACGCTGGGGCCAGTTTTCCCCAATGCTTTAAGTGGCAAGGTGTGTTGTCTCTCTCTCTCTCTCTCTCTCTCTCTCTCTCTCTCTCTCTCTCTCTCTCTCTCTGTGTGTGTGTATGTATGCACGTGCACACACCCATACATGCATTTCCCTCACACCCATGCCACTGCGAGGCAGTGTCCCAGTCAGCTCTCTCGTGTTTCTCTCAATTAAAGGCCTGCCCTACTGTGTGGCCCAGGTCAGGTGCAGGGACTTGCTCTCCCGGGTGTTCTTGCTAACATTTTCTAACTGCTAAACTTCTTTGAATGCTCCTCCAATTGTAAGTTGCTTCCCCAATTAATGTCTCCCCCAATCAATGTTCTTGTATTGAAGTTGGTTATTATATATTTTGTCTTTAATTCAGAACAACTTTTTTTATGAGTTTTAGGGCAAAATCATTTTGAGGTGTTTAGCCTAGTTGCCTTGAAGAATTTTTATCACCCAGACATTTTTGATTGTTTCCTTCATGATCTGATTACAATTATTTTATTGACAGGTACAGGTGGCACGGTTTGCTTCCCATTTCACCATAACTGGATGCAGAAAAAGCAATGCCAATCGCTTGAGTAAGGTGGCTTGTGAAACATTTCTTTCCTAAAGGTACTGTCTGTCCTTTGTAGATTATTAAGTATTCTGTGGGAGAATTTTGTTATGTAAATAATGCCAGACTACTCTTTCTCAACAGTCTCCCATCTAGTGATTTCAACACTGTAGGCGATCCTTATCTGTGTCAATTAGTGAACTGTTGATTGATAGCTGTATGTCTCTGCCTAGCTTTGGCATTTTTTTTAACCCATTGAATGAGGTTGTTGAAATTTTTGAATCTGCAGTGATATTGTAGTTCTATATTTTATACTATACTGTGCTTGTTCATATTTGATTTTTCTCAAGTTAATTGTGTCTAGAAATAATCTTTTCCCAACATTCAATCAAGTTTAATCTCCCATTCTTAATGGATTCATTGGGCAGGACACATATTACAGTTGCTACTTTCATTTTCCAACTATCTTTCCTACTGGAAAAAAAATCATGTTAAAAACTGTGTGTGAGCCAGCCCAAGGAGTAGAGCTATCAGATCTTAAATGCAAACTCATGCTTAGAAAGACGTTGAACCGGTTTGTAATTTTTTTATTTTTTATTGTTAGAGAACAACTGATACCAGTCTCTAACATTTCTCCTAACTGGAATCTCTTAAAACTGTACTATTCCATTTGGTTGTTGGTTAAAAAAGAGGTGAAGATACAGACTTAAGTGTAGCAGCGGGAAACACACTCTTTAGGAAGCAGATGCACAGAGAGACCAAGAGGAGACTGTGTAGGAGCTTAGAGGGAGCGCTCTTGAGAGCTCCACTGTGTAGGAAAGAGAGAAAGATCAGGGTGAGATATGGTGGGGCCCACAAGGCGTTAGTGGATCCTGTGGAGGGCTTAGAAGCCAGGCTGCTCTCTCAGGCTGTCTAGATTTGGAAGGAAGGTGAAAAGTTTTCATTGTTTCCAAATGTATTTTTCATTTAAAAAAGAAAAGGGGGCATCTGAGTGGGCAGCATAGAACATTAGTAATAAGTGTGTTGAGGGAGGTAGGGGATATGCATGTGTGTGTGTGTGTGTATGGTATATGTGAATGTATACATGTATTGTGAATGTTGTGTAACAATTTCCTCCAAGATTAAAATGTCCCATCCTGCAGGGAAGCTCCTTAAAACAAGAGAGAAACAACTCAAAATAGCTTCAGGAAGTCCCTGAATCTGACCATATTCACTGGGCCCCTCCATCTCAGAGAAAAGTAAAAAATATTGTAGTCACTTTCAGACAAACCAGGCTACAGAGAAGACTCTGAGGCCAAAACTGGTTTCCTGGGAGAGGTTTAGACCAACAGAGTCACTTGGCAAGGACACTTTCCAACCTGTTGAGCTGCCTGCAGGCTGTGCAGTCTGCTCTAGGTTTCCATCTCTGTGAGCTGACACCTATGCTGGGGTGGGCATTGTCTGGTGTCATTATCTTTGAATCATTTGTGATCTTGTAATCTAATTGTAATCTCATCCATATTCTTGGAAATAATCCCAGTACAGCTCATTGGTTTGTCAAGTTGGACTTTGGTGGTACCTTTCTTTGGTCTGTCATGGGATTCTTATTTGGGGGTGAGTAGATTGGTGTGTTGCATCTCCCCAGAAAAAGTCTTGTCACACAACAATGCACAGGTATGTGTATCTGTGTGAGCATACATAGAAGACAGAGGTTGACCTAAAATGTTTTTCTCTATCACTTTCCACCTTGCTTTTTGAGATAGTCTCCTCTCTCCTCTCACTACCTAGATCTAGCCATTGTGGCTAGCCTGGAAGGACAGTGAGCCCCAGCATCCTTCCAGTGCATCATAGACCCAAACTATCATGTTCAACTGGTGTGTGGATATGTGGGATTTGAACTCATATAATCCTGGTTTGGTTTCTTGCCAAGCAAGCACTTTACACAACTGAGTCATCTCCCCAGGCTCCTGTTGCAAGATTTTAAAAATTAATTTGCTTAGGTCAGTTAGAACAACTCCTATTGTTTGACCATGAACACTTTACACATTTCCTTATAAGTTTAAAATACAGTATTAATTTGCATCTTTCCTCTTGAGAAATTGTCACTTAACATAAGCGTGAGATTTGTGCTTAGTACAATTTATAACACATAGCAAGAGCTGGTTAATAAAAGGATGAGTGAGAGCTTAGAATCAAGGCCCGTTTTAGTTCTGAATATTTATTTAGGACGTGGAGTAAGCCCACTTATCATATCGAATGCAACACTACATAGATGTGTAGCTTAATCAGGTAAGACCTGCGAAGGCCTCTAAAACACTTGGCAAGGAGCCTGGCACATCGTGAGCACTGTAAGAACATTAGATATTATGCCCATTTTGCTTCCATCTGCTTAGACGCTGGAGTGCTCAGTAATGGGGAAGGGCCCTCTGCAGCCTGGGATTCCAAACTGGAAAGCCACTGGAGTGCCCTCCTGGCCAGCCACCTTTTCATCTGCAGATATATTATTGAAAATTGTAGCCCAGCCCTGTCAGTCTAAATCACATTAGAAGTATTAGGAGATGCTCTGCTAAAAGAAAACAGGATTTGGCAATTTGATTTCAGGGAGACTTGAAAGGTCATAGATGACAGGCCAAGGCAGAAAAAAAAAAAAACCAAACTGGGGCCTTGGGCATCTGTAGTGAGAAACACCTCGGTAAAAATGACAGTTATGGATGATTGATTAGGTGTACTGACTTCAGTAAAAACACCGGCTGACCTAGAATTTCCATTCCTTGAGGAAGTGGGATGCGGTGCTAGATTATCTAAATGGAATATAGTTTGTTACTATTATCCTCATGTGATTTCTAATTAAAATAGTACTTTTGCATCATTAAATTACTAAAAATTAATTTTAATTCCTCGCTAGGGCTCTTTATCATTTTGCTAACTTTTATTTGAATCTACTTTTAAAAACAGCACTACATGTTAGTGTTCAGGCTAGTATCTCTTACCTTTTTAAGGCAGCTACAGAATGACTTAATGATATGTGCTTGTGTTCTACAACATATTTCCTTCCCTGTTCATTTTGCAATACCGCAATTTTGCTGGTTGTTTGCAGCTGACGCTTTGGAGGCGGGAAGATGAATAAGTCTGAAATAGAAGCACGGGAGAGGCAGTATTATTGGTTGGCGTCTAGCTACCCATTAGTTATGAGATGACTTCGAGCAAAAATTTTCTAATCTATAAAATGAGAGTGATAGCCTCCTGTTGGTAAGGTTTTATTTTTAGAAGACTAGATGGGAAAATGACGTATTAAAACACAGACCCAATGCACAGTAAATGTTCAACAAACTGTTCTCAAAGTTTTGATTTGATTGTGTGAATGTGAGAGACAGTCCAGCCGGCATTGTTTTCCTGACAGATGATGTTTATACAACTGTGTTGGAAGATTGTAAACATCTGTGCTTCAGTTACTGTCTTCCTGATTTTGTTAAGCATGGATTTTGCCAACTATTTCATCTCAGCAGACACGGGCAATGCATTTACTGCACAGATGGCTTCTTCAGTCCATCATCAATGCCTGGGTGTGGTATCCCATCGGGACAGGATAGCACTGAAACTTAGAGGCAAGGAAATTTGAGCTTTTGAATTTTGAGTCTCCTGGAGTGTCTTAGTTCCTGCCAGTCTTCATCCTGCTGGTGCTGGAAAAGCATATTTGTTGAAATGTATTTTTTTTAGTCACAATAGGCCCTGCTCACTTGGAAACACATGGGAACACTAGAGAGGGTTAATAATCATCGTTTAATGCCTAGTGAAACATTTGCGTTTAGGATGATTTAACATTTTTGAGATGGCTTTTCTATAAAAGTATTACATACTCATTGTAGATATTCAGAAATAAAAAAATAAATATTCCTTCCACCCAATGGAACAATTATTGAATATTTTGACTAAAAAATTTCCTTTGATTATTTGTGCCGTGTACGTGCATATATGTATATAATATGAATACATATGTATTTTTACTAAAATGGAATCGCAAGGTATAATGTTTATGACATGTTTTAGTCACATAATGAGTTAAAAAACAATCTTTTACATTATGTGAATTTTCTACATGATCTCTTTAAAAATGGAAGGATGCAAACTACTGAAATGAAATGTTAAGTCCCTAATCTTCTGATCTTTGAGAGTTAACTTATTTTATCAGACATAGGCAATCAATGCATTTACTGCACAGATGGCTTCTTCCATCCAACAACTAGACCTGGGTGTGGCATCCCCCTGGGACTAGGCAATGTTAAGAATTAGAAGCGAGGAAACTGGAGCTTTTGAACTTTGAGTCTCTTGGAAGTTTATTTTCAGTCTTCGTGATTTGCTAGGAAGATGGGAGCAGAGGGGCAGGGGAGGCTGCGGCAGGCTGTCTGCCACAGATCTTCTGATGAGATCTGTATTAGATTTGGTGGAGAGGAGAGAGAGCAAAAGATTCTGCTTCCCTGGCCTTGGCGGGGTGGGGGCAGCTCTCAGGGGGTCACCTCTAGGTTTTGTTGATCCAGAGCATAATGCTTGTGAATCTGATGCCTGTGGGGCTCCAGCCTGAAATCCTCTCTGAAAAAAAAAAGCCTGGATATTGAAAACTAAACAGGTGTCATGTGTAAATGGTCACATTTTCAAGAGGATGGATTCATCGTGATGTGGCACTATGTTCTTTGAAAGCATCAGTGGTGATTCCGTGTTTATGGTGCCATTATGATATGTTTTCTTTGGCATTGTTATTCTGTGATTGGACTTTGCAAGATGCTGCTGAGATGAGAAAAGCTATCGTGTTAGGTTTAAAAGTTGCTTGCCATTATAGTTTCCAACACAGTGTAAAGAGGAGACTATTCATTATCTGTCATTGTCAAAGAAACTTGGACTGTAGTTCATACCAATTAAAATAACTTCTAATTACATGAAACTGGAATTGCCTTCCCCACAGTCAGTTTCAAGTGAAATGCTTCCAAGGTTTTTTGTTTCTTTCTTTGTTTCTTCCTTTCTTTCTTTTTCAAGTATCAGTAGACTTGTGTCTTCGTCCTGAGCAAGAGATGCCTGATAGTGAGGATGCTGTATAGATTCACTTGGTGAACTACACCACAGTGTGAGAGGATCCCAGTATATTGCTCAGAAGGTCTAAGTCCCCTCAGGATAAATGGATAAAATGTTGAGTTTTCTCTTTTCAGTGAAATTCACTGTCCACAAATTATTATTTATCTACACTCTTAGTTTCTTCTCTTAAATCTTTATAAAGACTAATAGTCAATTAAAAATATTTATTAAGGACTGACAAGATGGGTCAGTGGGTAAATGAACTTCACCAAACTTGGCAACCTTTGTTTGATCTCTAGACCTCACTTGGTGGAAGGAAAAACCTGACTCCTACAAGTTCTGACCTCAACAGGGGTCCACTGGAACACATGAATATACAGACAATAGAGACAGACAGACATTCTCTCTCTCTCTCTCTCTCTCTCTCTCTCTCTCTCTCTCTCTCTCTCTCACACACACACACACAATTTCTCTCTCCTTCACACACACACATACTATATAAATAAATGAAGTCAATCAGCCAATCAAACAAATTTTTATTAAAAACATTTGGAAAGGGCTTAGGAGATTACTCAGTAGTAATTACTCAGTGTCTGCTCTTCTAGATGACTGAACTGTTTTCATCACCAAATGTATTCCCAGTGCTAGGAATAAGTTGCATCTAATTGAGATCTTGGCCAAAGGGGTCCCATGTGAATCTCAACGGAAACATGGTCATTGCCAAGGCTATTGGTTGCTCTCTCCAAATTGATGACAAGGCCCTGTTGCTAAAGATAGCTATATAACTCATCGAACATTTTCCAGAAAGTTGAGCTGGTGCCTACACTGAGCCTTCACCCCTAAGAACTAGTGTTCATAGTACTGGAAGTTATTCTTCATGCTACCAAAGAAGAAAGGTAAACACCAACCCAGCTGCAAACCTTTGACCTACACTGGTGACCCGCCCACAAGATAAGCTGCAACAATAGCAGAAAGTTTGTGGAAGTAACCAACCAATATTTGATTTAAGACCCACTCCATGAACTGGAACTCGTAATGCTGCTTGGGTGGTCAAAACCTTGAGACTATAGATATGCTAGGCAACTATGAGGAAAACCAAATGCTTTCTAAATTAGAATAAAATGACTCCTAATAAGGCTCTATGAGTATAATAGATCAGTGCCTTGTTCAGTCATCATCAGAGAAGCTTCCTCCTGCACCAAATGGGAACAAATAGAGAGACCCAAAGTTAGACAGTATGCAGAGAGTGAGAGATCTTGGAACACTCAGCCCCCCAAAGGATGTCTCCATCAAGTCCCTTTTCTTAAGGGCTCAACTCTACAGAGGAGAAGGCAGAAAGACTGTAAGAGCCAAAGATAATGGAAGACACTAAGGAATCAGGGTTGCCACTTTAATTTTTTTCAAAGCCCACCTTTAATGATGGTTCTTAAAATATTTCAACCTCTCTTCTAGTCCACCACCCACCAGAGGCATTGGAAAGACAGGATATAAGGGGAAGTGGACCTGTTTAGAGATGGTTCTTTGGAGCAAATCCCATCTGAGTTGTCAGGAAATTAACAGTTCAGTTCACAGGTCAGCAGCGGCAGTAGAGTAGTGTGTGTGTGTGTGTGTGTGTGTGTGTGTGTGTAAGAGAGAGAGAGAGAGAGAGAGAGAGAGAGTAGAGTTTGGTAGAGTTGGGATAGTAAACATAAATCAGCAGTGGTAGCAGAGGCAGCTAGGACTCAGTTGAATCGGTACAAATGAGCAGGAGGAATTAGGACCATCAGGGACACCCTACGTTCCCAGCTGTGCCTCTCTTAGAGAAGTGAAGATCAATGAAGACAAATGACCAAGAAGTGTTGTACAGCTAGTTCTTCAAGCAAGCCCACCTCATCATCTGTTGAGTGCTATTTATAGTCCCTGTAAATATCATGTGTCTTCCATGGGTCTTGCCTCATAATGTGTCTTACCTTAGCACATGATTCTGTCATAGAACATCACTCTGCCAATCAGCTTGAGTCTGCAGCAATATGAAACAAACAAACAAACAAAAACCCTCTAAAATTAGTTTATTTTGTGTTGGTCATCTACTGCTGGCCATGGAGTCTGCCTTTAAGTGCCTTTTGTACACTCAATGAGAGGGAAACTAATTTTTCCTTTTTGAAAGGTGGTTTATTGGAGGTAGATCCTTGGATAGGGATGGCAGCTCATGCCCACTTCTCTCAGTCCTAGGACCCACTCTGGCTGGAACTTGTATAGACCTTGTGCACACTGCCACAGTCTCCATGAGTTTAAGTGTGTGTTAGTCCTGTTGTGTCCCAAAGACACTGTTTCCATGGTATCATTCATCCTCTCTGGTTCTTACGATCTTTCTGCCTTCTCTTTTACATAGATCCTCTAGCCTTGAGGGGGAGGGATTTGATAGAGTATTTAGGACTCAGTATTTCTTTTTTTTAAACTCTTCTTTTTTTTAAATTTATTGATATATTTATTTACATTTCAAATGATTTCCCCTTTTCTGGACCCCCACTCCCTGAAAGTCCCATCAGTCCCCTTCCCTCCCCCTGTTTTCCCACCCAACACGTCCCACTTCCCTGTTCTGGTTTTGCTCTATACTGCTTCACTGAGTCTTTCCAGAACCAGGGGCCACTCCTCCGTTCTTCTTGTACCTCATTTGATGTGTGGATTATGTTTTGGGTATTCCAGTTTTCTAGGCTAATATCCACTTATTAGTGAGTGCATACCATGATTCACCTTTTGAGTCTGGGTTACCTCACTTAGTATGATGTTCTCTAGCTCCATCCATTTGCCTAAGAATTTCATGAATTCATTGTTTCTAATGGCTGAATAGTACTCCATTGTGTAGATATACCACATTTATTGCATATACTCTTCTGTTGAGGGATACTGTACGGCAAAGGACATCATCAAAAGGACAAATCGGCAACCAACAAATTGGGAAAAGATCTTTACCAATCCTACATCAGATAGAGGGCTAATATCCAATATATATAAAGAACTCAAGAAGTTAGACTCCAGAAAACCAAACAACCCTATTAAAAATGGGGTACAGAGTTAAACAAAGAATTTTCACCTGAAGAACTTCGGATGGCAGAGAAACACCTTAAAAAATGCTCAACTTCATTAGTCATTAGGGAAATGCAAATCAAAACAACCCTGAGATTTCACCTTACACCAGTCAGAATGGCTAAGATTAAAAATTCAGGAGACAGCAGGTGTTGGAGAGGATGTGGAGAAAGAGGAACACTCCTCCACTGCTGGTGGGGTTGCAAATTGGTACAACCATTCTGGAAAGCAGTCTGGCAGTTCCTCCGAAAACTGGGCACCTCACTTCCAGAAGATCCTGCTATACCACTCCTGGGCATATACCCAGAGGATTCCCCACCATGTAATAAGGATACATGCTCTACTATGTTCATAGCAGCCCTATTTATAATTGCCAGATGCTGGAAAGGACTCAGTATTTCAAGGTCTCTTACTCTCAGCGTTATCCAGCTGCGAGTCTCTGTATTAGTTCCTGTCTACTGAAGGAGAAAGCTTCTCTGATGGTGAGTGAGTGAGGTGCTGACCTATGAGTATAGCAAAATGTCACCAGGAGTTATTTTGTTGCTATGTTCCTTAAGCAGAACCTTAGTGTTTGGTTATTCTAGTCACAGGTTCTTGGCTACTTGAGCAGTGTCAGGCATGGGTACCCTGTCATGGAGTGGGCCTTAAGTCCAGTCAGATTGTGGTTGATACCTCTTTTAGTTGGATTTTATTGCTGTGAACAGACACCGTGACCAAGGCATCTTTTATTTATTTATTTATTTATTTATTTATTTATTTATTTATTTTATTTTCTATGTTCTTTGTTTATATTCCAAATGATTTCCCATTTTCTAGATCCCCCCTCCCCATAAGTCCCATAAGCCCTCTTCCCTCCTCCTGTTCCCCAATCACCTCCCTTCCAATTCCCTGTCCTGGTATTCCCCTACACTGCTGCATCAAGCCTTTCCAGGACCAGGGCCTTCTCCTTCCTTCTTCTTGGGAACCATTTGATATGTGAATTGTGTCTTGGGTATTCAGACCTTCTGGGCTAATATCCTCTTATCATGACTGCATTCCATGTGTGTTCTTTTGTGATTGGGTTACGTCACTTAGGATGATATTTTCCAGTTCCAACCATTTGCCTAAGAATTTCATGAATTCATTGTTTTGTGAGGCAACTCTTATAAGGACAACATTTAATCAGGGCTGGCTTACAGGTCCACTATCATCAAGGCAAGAGCATGTCCTCATCCAGGCAGGCATGGTGCAGGAGGAGCTGAGAGTTCTACATCTTCATCTGAAGGCTGCTAGGAGAAGACTGGCTTCCAGGCAGTTAGGACAAAGGTATTAAAACCCACACCAACAGTGACACACCTACTCCAAAAAAGCCGCACCTCCTAATACTGCCACTTCCTGGCCTAAGCATCTACAAGCCATCACAATAACTCAAATGTTTGTGTTACTATTGTGCCTACATATGCAGCCAGGTCAACATTGTAGATCGAAGGGTTTATAGCAAGGTTTATGTTTCCCTTTCCCCTCTGGTCCTGTGCAGAGTAACTTCTAGTACCATGAACACTAGTCAGGGGGGTAAAGGCTCCAGGTGGACACCATCTTCTTCCTGCTCATGTTCAGTGTGATATATAGTCTACAGCAATGGGAATGTACTACAATTCGTGGAGGTGAACCACTAGCCTCAGCAATACTCTGAGTTGTTTAAAGGTTTCCATAGGGCTCCTTCGGACAACAACTCAATTAGATGTAACTCATTTTTACTACTGTAGATTTCATTTGCTGGTGCGAAGTAACCAGTTGGGGCCTTTGTCTGTTGCAGTTCTTGATGATTTCATGTATATTTCTTTCATATATTTATATATTTAAATATATATTATATATATTTATATATAGTTATATATTTATATATTCATATTTACATATTTATATATTTATTATATTACATTTATATAATATGTTATATATTTATATATTAGGTTCCATAGGATCCCCCCTTAAATGACCCTTGGTGTTAGTTGTCCCTTTCTACTTTCCTTCCCTTACATCTTTCTCTTCTGCTGTTCATCTGAATCCCCTTTTCCAGTCTCCTCTGTTTCTTTATAACTATATATTCAATTTCTCTTTCCTTGGGAGATCTTCCCCACCCCAGTTTCTAACTCTATACCTAATCTCTTTGGTTATTCAGATAGTAGCATGCCTATCAAAGGCTTAAAAACTAACATCTATATATAAAAGAGTATCTGTGTTTTACCCAGATCTCAAAATATTTATGCATCATTAAAAATTAGATGAGAACTAAGTTAGCCATATTCTCTATCTCACGGCCTATTACTTGTAGTTCTGGAAAAGCTCTTTTCTTGTTTGCTTTTTAATCATGCCCCAGCCTTGTTTACCTTGACAATTTTCTTCTTAATGGAAACAACGCAGATGTGTTTGTTATGACTCTCTGTGTTTGTACATATTCCTAAGAGATGTGTGCCGTTATTTTCTGCACTTGTATCTTTAATTTTTATAAATGTGGCAGCCTACACATCCATGTTGTTTTTGCTGTGGTTGCTTGGTGCAGGATTTTCCCTGTCCAATCCCATTAGGGCAGTGGAAGGCCTATGATTGGACAGGAAAAGGGAGGCAGAGCTAGGAGTGGGCGGGGGGTGGGGGTGGGGGGGGGAGACAGAGAGGTCTCAGGAGGAGAAGTGAAGAGAATGGACGTGGTTTGGGACCTGTGTGGCATTTATTAGCCACAAATAGCTATGTTTTTATAAGGTCAGAAATATTGGGATAAAGCTTTTATCATTATCAATTGGTTCTAAAATTATTGTATTAACATCTTATAATTGTAGTATTATTTACACATAAATCTGGTTAATTAAGCTTTAAGAGTTTTGATTTACTTGGTTGCTGGAATGTGGGTCTGCAGATTACAGGAGTTTATGGCAGAGAGGGAACACAGCTGGGATGCTGTGGGGGCTAGTGCGGAGAGAATAGCTTGACTGGGAGAACTCTGTGAGCAGGACCCTGCCGGGACACGGTGTTGTGGCAGGGCAGGGCAGGAGAGATGGTGGGATCTTTTTTAATATTTCCTGCAGCAGTTGCTCTGATTGGGTACTGTTTGGGTTCCTGCATGTATTTTTACTATTTCAAGATTCTCACTGATCATCTTCATCCCCTTTAGCAGAGAGAATATAGGTGTATTAAGAAGTAAGAAAGAACTCTAAGTGTTGGGGGAGGGGGTTCAAGAGATAAATACTGCTTACTTTTTTTGAAGCACAATTTTTATTATCTCCCCTCTCTATTTGCTGTTCATTTGTTTACTATCTCATTTTTTTCTAAAATAAAATGTTTTACAAAAATAAGGTTCGCTTGTTAATAGCAAACTAAATTCCACATTTTTGGTGGCATTCTGAAACAACACAGGTGCTCATGGCTCTTGGACCAAGGAGATGACTCCCATATTGGACGGAAGTACTCTTTTGTCTCCCACACTTTCTAAGTTGGCCTATTTAATATGATGATTTCCATCTTTACAAAGCTAATTTTCATTTGAATGTAGACGGTGTTGGTCAGATATAAGAACATGGATACATGAAGAAATATATAAATTTAAAGTAACAATTTCAGATCTTAGAATGTAGCTGTTTTGGGTACTTGATCAGTCTTCATGCATGCTCATTCAATCAGTTTCTTCTGCATAGATTTTGGTTACTCAGGTTGCTTCAGTTTTAAGTCAAGTGCTTTTTATATTGTTGAGTAGAAACATTTCCTGTTCTCTGCTGAAGTCTTTGGGCCTAATCAGGAGTCTGAACTGGGCTGAAGAAGACCCAGTCCTCAGAGCAGCAGGTGGGAGGTACCCCATCCCCTGGCACTGTGCCAGGAGACCGTGTGCCTAATCTGCTCCAAAATCATGCCTTTCTTTCTGTCTGTTATTGCAACCTGAACACACTGCAGGAATTAGGTATTAATTAATGTCAACATACTGCAGCTGAAGACAGACGGGAAATTGCTTAAGCTCATTCCTGAGGGAGCTCAGAAATTTGTTTCAGTTGAAGTTAATGTGTACCTCAGGGCAGCAGGGTCGAAAACCATAAGATACTGCTCCAGCACATGGGTGACCCAGAGATGACCTTTGTGAGACTCTGGACCATATTTGTTTCTATATTGTGTCTATTTTGTTATGATTTTTTAACCTTGCAAATATTGATTCATGGCATTAAATGACCTTAGTATCCAAATTATGACTTCATTAGGTTTGTGCTCATTTCTGATATGCCCATTTAAACTTCTAGCGAGTATCTTCCAAATAGCACTTTCTTGATTCTGTGGACTCCACTGAACAGCTTTTCACAGAGTGGATCAAACAGGCTGTTATGTGTATCTTCAGGAGTTTATCTTCAAATCAAAAACAAATTCTGCATCGTATTTTATGTCCATAATACTGGGAACTGGATACTAAAATTTGGTCATTGTGGACAATTATAATAACAAATATGTACTAACATTTTACATTTGATCTAAATGTTGAGTCCAGTATGTGGTTCACTAAATGAGATGCATAGCTTGCTGTAGAAACACTTGTAAATGTAGTAAAACTAAAGAGTTTTGATTAGTTAGGGTTCTCTGGAGGAATAAAATTTATGTAATGAATAAATATATATACATACATATATATACATATATGCACATATGGTTTTATTACAATGGGTATTGTTATTATATAATGTTTAATTGTATGAATATATTACTTAATATGTTTATATACTTAGTAATAAATATAAGTATAATATAATAAATATATCATCATAGCCTGTGGTTCAGCTAGTCCAACAAAAGCTGTCTAACAATAGAAGGTTCAATAATCCAAAAGTTGTTCAGTCCAAGAGGCTGGGTGTCTCAGCTGGTCTTCAGTATATGCCGGAATCCCAAAGGGGTCGGCTCTAACATTATGAAGGATGGCTCTGTCAGCTAGAGTGTCAGCAAGCAGGAAAAGGGAACAAGCTTCCTTTTTCCATGTCTTTTATATAGGCTGCCACCAGGAGATGTGGGCCACATTATAGGTGGCTCTTCCTATCTTAAAGATCCAGATGAGAAGTGGATTGTTCCACTTCAAATGATTTAATTAATAAAAAAAAAAATCTGTCACAGGTATGTCTAGTCATTTGACTTTCAGTTGTTAATTCCAGATGTAGTCAAGTTGACGATCAAGAATAGGCATCATACGCTTCAGATTTGGCTTCATAGCATTTATTTAAAGGAATGTTAATTCATTAATTGCATATACTTCCAAATTCATCAGGACATTATATTGTTTATAAAATAGCCTTTTTATTCTTAATTTGCTTATTTACATCCCAAATGCTGCCCCCACTCCTGGTTCCCCCCTCACAGAGTTCCTCCCCCCATGTCCCTCCCCTTTGCCTCTGAGAGGGTGGTCCCCCTGAGTATCTGCCCCCCCAACCCTGGTCCATCAAGTCTCTACAAAATTAGGCACATCCTTTTCCACTGAGGCCAGACAAGGCAGCCCTCTGCTGCATATGTGCCAGGGCAGGGGGGTAGCCTTGGTCCAGGGGTCTAGGTTAGTTGATACTGCTGGTCTTCCTGTGGGGTTGCAATCCCCTTCTGCTCCTTCAGTCCTTCCCCTAACTCTTCTGTAGGGCTCCCTGACCTCTGTCTAATGTTTGTCTGTGGGTATCCGTGTTTCTCTCAGTCAGCTGCTGGGTAGAGTCTTGACAGTCATTTAATCAAGGGTAATGACCACTTTTAAGTCTTGATTTTCTTATCCATAGATTAGGAATATTAGTGGATTGGTGGGGAAAATGGGAATAGTTTATGGTGAAACTAGATCACCTCAACCTCAATGGTTTTGCTAAAGTTAGAGACACGGAAGTTCTACCAAACACTGCCATTATCTTTTTACATTTTTTTCCCAGAACCTTAATAGGCTAACTTGAGTGGAGGCCTTCCAAAGCAAGCATTTTTTTTCTCTGCTTTCCTGATTATTTAGTACAATTTCAAGTAAGCCATCATGCATGCTCTAGAAGCAACACCATGTATCAGATAGCAGTGGAAGAATATGCAAATAAAAAGTCATGATGAATGTTGTTTATTAAGAAAATTTTATTTTGGAATTTCCTGGCTCCAGCCATGTATTAGCATTCCTGTAAATAGTTTGTGCAATTTTCATTGGGTTTGGGCAACATCCTGGAAGATGAAAGAACTGTAAGAAAAATGAGAGCAAGGGAAGGAAGAAAGCTGGGACTGAGAGAGAAATTCAAGTGAATGGCTGGAGATCACTACCATTGGGTTAA